>NC_091828.1:19562500-19862500 GCF_038994185.2 Dermacentor albipictus | reverse complement strand
TGGGTAAGTCCACCCTCACTCTCAGTCTAGCAGCGGCGGCAGATGTCAGCAGAGTGTTCTGCACGGCACCTGTCAACCTCTCAATCAAGCGCATCGCATCCTGCAACAGCGCCTGTTGAGGCTCGCTCTGGCCAGTAATGCCTGGCACAGGAGCAGAACGCGTCGAGCAAGTATGCCGCAGTGGCTCCATGCTCTCCGCAAACACTGGCGAAGGGTTCGGCGTAATGTGCCTCACGCCTTCAAGGGTACATCCTGCCGGAGAGAGCGCCTAGTGTGTAGCGCTACCCTCTTCGAAGCTTATCAAATTCCCAGGGCTAATGTTCGCCGCAGGGCATGACTGAGCGGTAGCAGTTACCGCCGCTTCGAATTGTTGCCTGTTGGTAGCAACCTGCGACAGCGTATACAACGGCTGTAAATCAGCCCCGTATGCTGCCATGGTTCGTTCGTGCAGTGGCAGTCACTCACACAAACAGACTCAACCTGTCACACCTCTGGCCCCACGTTGGGCGCCAAATATAGGGGTATTACTCAGGCTCGCGCGTGCGCACCTGACCCTTCTCTGGATCGCACAGCGCCGGCGGAGCGGCAGCCGCTCCCTTGCACTTTCGCAGCAGCCCTAGCAGTCAGAGCTGTGACCCCTAACCCGCGGTTCGCAGTGAGTTGCGACCACGGCGGGTTCAGGCCAGTGGGGACAGGGTGAGTCTCGACCTAAGGTGTTTATTCACCTTAGAGTACAATGATTCCAACAGACAACAACAGCCACAACACATACAAATACAACACAAAACACAACCACAGCGGCGGAGCATTCCGCACGTCTGAGGTGAAACAAACCGCACAATGTGGGAACCACAAAAGAGGCTGATAATAGTTCAGCTCACCCAAAGTAGATCCGCGCTCGGGCCCTGGGGCGGTGAGTCGCACACAAAGGCCGGGCGCAACAGGGGGACGGCGTGCGGCGGTCTCAGCGGCTGATTTGAGATGCGGCCTCTCGAAAGCTCTTCCGCCGTGAGACAACCGTGCATCGGGGGAATCGCGCTTCTCCCCGAGCGGCGGAGAGGAGTCTCCCCGGTTCCAAGAAAGGGAAAGGAGGGAACGGGGTGCCTTGGATGCAGCGTCGCGGCCAGGCGCGAAGAGCAGCGGGAGCGGCGGAGGTGCCCTCTCCCCGCTACCCTCGGCGAGCGAGCGCGTGATTATCGCGTGTAACCGCGTGGCCGCTCCGGAGATATCGGGATGCGCGTGCGATCCCCACAACTTTTATCCCAATTTCTTCCCAATCCAGGTGTCTGAATACCTCCTGTAAACACGCTGTGAATAGCATTGGAGAGATCGTATCTCCCTGCCTGACGCCTTTCTTTATTGGGATTTTGTTGCTTTCTTTATGGAGGACTACGGTGGATGTGGAGGCGCTATAGATATTTTTCAGTATTTTTACATATGGCTCGTCTACACCTTGATTCCGTAATGCCTCCATGACTGCTGAGGTTTCGACAGTGGAAATGCTTTCTCGTAATCAATGAAAGCTATATATAAGGGTTGGTTATATTCCGCACATTTCTCTATCACCTGATTGATAGTGTGAATATGATCTATTGTTGAGTAGCCTTTACGGAATCCTGCCTGGTCCTTTGCTTGACAGAAGTCTAAGGTGTTCCTGATTCTATTTGCGATTGCCTTAGTAAATAGTTTGTAGGCAACGGACAGTAAGCTGATCGGTCTATAATTTTTCAAGTCTTTGGCGTCCCCTTTCTTATGGATTAGGATTATGTTAGCGTTTTTCCAAGATTCGGGTACGCTCGAAGTTATGAGGCATTGCGTATACAGGGTGGCCAGTTTCTCTAGAACAATCTGCCCACCATCCTTCAACAAATCTGCTGTTACCTGATCCTCCCCAGATGCCTTCCCCCTTTGCATATCTCCCAAGGCTTTCTTTACTTCTTCCGGCGTTACCTCTGGGATTTCGAATTCCTCTAGACTATTTTCTCTTCCATTATCGTCGTGGGTGGCACTGGTACTGTACAAATCTTTATAGAACTCCTGAGCCACTTGTACTATCTCATCCATATTAGTAATGATATTGCCGGCTTTGTCTCTTGACGCATAAATCTAATTCTTGCCAATTCCTAGTTTCTTCTTCACTGTTTTTAGGCTTCCTCCATTCCTGAGAGCATGTTCAATTCTATCCATATTATACTTCCTTATGTCAGCTGTCTGACGCAGCGGTGGCGTAGACGTAGAACATCCGCCTCGCGTGCAAGAGGTCCGTGGTTCGAATCCCGGTGCCGGCAATTTTCCACCGGATTAAAAAAAAAATCCGCGTGTTGATAAAATTGCATTAACAGGCCTGGAGTGTGGCCTGATCCCGGTGACCAGAACCGGTAACGCACTCCCTCACCAGAGCAGGATTGGCCACCCTGGTGCAGTACTTGGCCACAACCTCCTATATGAACAACACAATCAAGCGCATATGCGCTTCTAAATAAACCTGTATAAAGTCATTCCCATGTCTCTTTCCATGTAACAATACATAGAGCATGACTCCAGCGATGAAGCATCAGAGATGGCGAATGCGTTTGAAGCGCGCGCTAGTACGGCCGACTTATATGACTAGCCATAGCGAGGCCATGCATTCTCTCTAATAGATGGCTCTGGCATCGTACCTCCTTGGTCATCGAGAGCGCGCAATAATTGACTGGCGAGCCAGTTTCTTTCGCCACCACAGAAAACCAGTGTTACAAGGCGGGACAAGATAACAAAGTGCACATAGATGCTGCGCCTGCTAGCAAGTGTATCCAACTTGTCACGCTGTGCCTTTTATGCAGGTACAGGACAGCACTAACGAGACCAAGAACCCAGGTAAAAAAGAAATGTGGTGGGAGAATTTGGTCCATGTGGCTCCTGACAGCTTCCGCAAGCAAGTTAATCGCCTTTTATCTGTGGTATACACCTCGGACATGTACTGGTCTCTGTTGCAGAGAGTTTACCTTCGAAGCGCAACGACACCAGTTGAAACGCTAGGAGGCAAGGCCGTAGGGAAAAGCTGGTACGGGTGCTGCATTACTTGCACAAGATGTCAGCCAATCTTAAAGATATTAGTGAAGGTGCGAGTCTTAGCGTTGTTTCAGTATCGTGTAAGCTAACTGATCTGTGCGCAAATATTCATACTGACACGCACATGCCTGGAGTGTACTACATGTCTACGCGGAAGCACCGATTTGTGCAGCTTGTGCGGCAGGTAGTGCAATCTTTGGTTTTCATGTGTGGAAAACGACACGTCGGCCAGTCAGGCAGATGTTTCACCGATATTAGGAGAGAGCACAAGAGCGACGTAAGAAAACTTTCAATCTATGGAAATCTTGCACTATATACACTGTCACGAGTGCACATATTGGCCCGTGTTTTACGCGTATGAAGTCTCACATAGACAGCCTGATCAGATGTATTGGACAATGTCAAGATTGATCGCGCCGCTGTTAATTGCGCGAGCATTCGTTCTCTGAAACTTTCACAGAAAGAAATATATCTCTTGCGACGGCTTTGTAACAAGAATATCCTTGTGTGTTAGTTTCATTTCTTCTTTCCTAGTTCTTTCTTTTTTAGATTGCTTCTTGGTTTTGTTAATGCTGCCTTGGCTCCGTATAAAAAATACAGTACGATAATAAATGCATGCTGTTGCTAGTAAGTGCACACCCTGTGTATTCCTTCCGTCATGTCCCGTCTTCCCGCGGTAGTTTTCGGTGATCCTTGAGAGGATGGTCCCATTTCCGGATGGTTCATCCCATTCCTAGCCTCGTCAGCCGCATTCCGATGGCATCGAAGAACATGAACGATCCTGTACGCAGCCACATGTGGGCTCTTAGAAACTCCAAGGTGGTCGCAAATACGCCAACCACTACGGCGTCTATTGCATAGCACCAGTACGAATTAGCCAATCTTTCGTCAATCTTGCCAGAGTCTTCATAGTAGGCCAACTTAGAGCCAAAGGAGCCAGCACGTATTAGTAAAGTAAGCGTTGATCGTTGCATACCTACTGCAATTGATATCGCGTAAAAGAATACTCACAATTGCAGTGGCGGTACCTTGGCCGTAGTCATGCGGCATCCAGCTGCTTGATGGCTTGGTTCGACACTGCTCCGCCATGAGTACGTGCGTCACCAAGATCAGTTCGTCAGCCCTGCAGTCATCACGCTAGTGTCAGTGAACAGTGAGGCAACAGTGCCAAACGGACCGTTCAGCAAGGTAGAATCACCACTTTATAAACACGTTTCCAATCTATTTCAATCGGGATGAATAAAAAAAACAAGACACCCGTGTACCGTGCATTGGGTACATGTTGAAGAACCCTGGGAAGTCAAAATTATTTAAGCGTCTCCCACTGCGGCGTCCCTCATAATCATATCCTGTTTTTGGCACGTAAAACCACAGAATTTAATTTTTCCGGTCTATTTTCCGCTCGGTTTGACTTGGCGTCATGGAATAAATCTTAAGCTTCGCTATGACAGCTTACAACGTCAGGGCATAAATGTGCGCCGCGTGGTACAAACAGACGTTGTTTCCGTCAAAAGTACATCAACACTTTCTTTTTGTCGCCGCCGCTTTGAAACATACAACAAACTGCGGGCGCCACAACTCATGACCATGGCGTCAGATCCACCACGACCGTGGGTTGTGGTACTGGTACATTGTATACACATACGTGTAAACTGTATGACATACGCGTAGACACGAAGTAGACACTTCCTAGATACACAGACTGCGTAGTCACCGGCGAACATTCCATTGCTCAATGCTTGTAAAAAAAAAAAAAGGACAGGTCCAAGGTCAAGTCGCGTTGTCTACACTACGCCATTGTTTCGGGCGCTGCATATGTGCTTGTTTCCTAACAAATCTACAACACATTTATATAGTGCTGTGTGTAGTGCTAGCTACTGGTCACATCGGCTCTCCAATCAATTCCCGACTGATTCTGTCACCGTCCGGTAGCACAGGAGAAATAATACATTGCATTGCTGAAGTATCAATGCACGTCAGAGAAGTTCAAGAGCACTAGATTATTTTGGATACCACCTCTGCATTGTCCCTTGTGATGAAACGTTCACGCTGAGAAGTGAACTGTTCTCCTAGCAGCACTTCATATTGGGTGAAGAGCTATGCGGCTCCTTAAAGCAAACATTACATTTTAGAGCCCAGCTCCAAGGCGCGCGTTGTTCAGGCGAGCGTCGGTGCCCTCGGCGTAACCGAGTGAACGACCGCAGCGAAGGATGAAAGAGCGAAAGCGGAGCGCAGCGGTGAAATAAAGATGGAAGCCAGTGGAGGAGGGTACGGCGAATGTGTGAGGCGAAAAGCATGGTGCCGCGCAAGACGGGCTCTGCAGCGACGATGGTTACAAGATGGCGCCCGATTTTAGCGCGCGTCAGACATATGGAATCAAAGTGCTGCATGGGCGGAGGTCTATCTGTGGCAGCTGCTGTGAATTTCGCCCACGCGTCACCTACGCGCTGCCTCTCGCTATCTCCCGATTAACGAGGCAGTTCCGACCCACTTCACTCCGCTTGCAACGCGACAGTTTGTCACCACCAGCCAAAATATCCTGAGATGAAAACCCGTATAGAGCGCCAATAAAATGTAGAGCTATGCTCTATATTTATGTATGCTACAGAGCTAGGCTCCAAGTTCAGATTACGTAGTATAGTGATCGTACTTGCGTTTTAATAATTATGACACGATTCCTATTTAGTTTTAAAGTAGCGTGACAGTTGCAAAATATCGTGCTGCTGTCGTGTATCTTGTTTGCGAGGAATGCATCATAATCATCAGCCTGGCTACGCCCACTGCAGAGCAAAGGCATCTCCCATACTTCTCCAAATATCCCGGTCGTGTGCTAAGTGTGGTCATGTTGTCCCTGCAAACTTCTTAATCTTATCCGTCCACCTAACTTTCTGCTATGCTTCCCTTCATTTGGAATCAAGTCCGTAACCCTTAATGACCATCGGTTATCTTACCTCCTCATTACATGCCCGGCCCATGCCCCATTTTTTTTTCTTGATTTCAACTAAGATGTCATTAATTCGCGTTCGTTCCCTCAACCAATCACCCAATCTGCTCTCTTCTTATCCCTTAACGTTACACCCACCATTCCTTTTCCCATAGCTCGTTGCGTCGTCCTCAATTTAAGTAAAACCATTTCCGCAAGCCTCCAGCTTTCCGCCCTGGGGTACCCCGGTACCCTAAGACACTACCTTGGGGTTCTCCAGATACCACGGGATATAAACTAGATTGCTGATGTCCCAGTTGAACATATTGTTCTCTATGTGCAAGGTAGGAAGTGAACTTCCACGTAATTCTGATGATTCTGTCTTCTGATTATCTCAGTCTCATGATCCGGATCCGCCGTCACTACCTGACCTAAGTAGATCTATTCCCTTACCACTTCCAGTGCCCCGCTACCTATCGTAAACGTAGCTGTTCTCTTCCGAGACTGTTAAACATTACTTTAGTTTTCTGCAGATTAATTTTTAGACCCACCCTTCTGCTTTGCCTGTCCAGGTCAGTGAGCATGCATTGCAATTAGTCCGCTGAGTTACTAAGCAAGGCAATATCATCAGCGAATCGCAAGCTTGTTACTAAGATATTCTCCATTAACTCTTATCCCCAATTCTTCCCAATCTAGGCCTCTGAATACCTCCTGTAAACACGCTTGGAGAGATCGTATCTGCCTGACTGACGCCCTTCTTAATTGGGAATTTGTTGCTTTCTTTATGGAGGACTGCGGTGGCTGTGGAGCCACTATAGATATTTTAAGTATTTTTACATACGGCTCGTCTACACCCTCATTCCGTAATGCCTGCATGCAGAAAACTAATGTTGCAGGAAACTGCAGAAACTTAAAGTAATGTTCAACAGTCTCGGAAAATAACAGCAGTTTACGATAGGTAGCGAGGCACTGGAACTGGTAAGGGAATACATCTACTTAGGGCAGGTAGTGACCGCGGATCCGAATCATGAGAGTGAAATAATCAGAAGAATAAGAATGGACTGGGATGCGTTTGGCAGGTATTCTCAGATCATGAACAGCAGGTTGGCATTACCCCTCAAGAGAAAAGTGTATAATAGCTGTGTTTTACCAGTACTCACCTACGGGGCAGAAACCTGGAGGCTTACGAAAAGGGTATTACTTAAATTGAGCACGACGCAACGAGCTATAGAAAAAAGAATGGTTGGTGTAACGTTAAGGGACAAGAAGAGAGCAGATTTGGTGAGGGGACAAACGCGAGTTAATGACATCGTAGTTGAAAATAAGAAAAAGAAATGGGAATGAGCAGTGCACGTAATAAAGAGGGAAATTAACCGGTGGTCATTAAGGGTTACGGACTGGATTACGAGAGAAGGAAAGCGCAACAGGGGGCAGCAGAAAGTTAGGTGGACGGATGTGATTAAGAAGTTTGCTGGTTAACATGGCCACAATCAACACATGACCGGAGTAGTTGGAGACGTATGGGAGAGGCCTTTGCCCTGCAGTGGGCTTAGCCAGGCTGATGATCATAATGATGATGTTCTTGTTTGGGCAAAAAGCGCTACCGATAACAATGAGCACCAGATGCGATCATCACAGCCGCAATCAACAAGTATGAAGCATTTTTGTGCCGACAGGAATGGGCTTAAAATGTAATTTGACGAGAGCGTCCATCTGTGAGAGCGATGGCCATCCTTGTGGTCCTGTTGTCATTTAAGGGCCAATCGGAACGAAATCTTACTTTGGTTAAATTCAATTTGGTTATGAAAATAGTAGTATGTAGCACTGGAAAAAGTCGCTGTTTTGTCCGGAAGGCTAATCATTCATTGTCACAGCAAATCGATGGGCAGTTATACGAAGTAAGGACACTAGTTTTATCGGCTGTATAAACGTGTAAACGCAGGCATACTAACTAACTTAACAAGCATGGTGTCACGCACGCACAAGCAAATATGAACACATCTCAATCGTTGACTGACGAAACTCGCCGGCGAAATGCTGGCGTGAAGAAGCGGGGCATCAGCAGAGAGCGAACTGATATTCGTGCTGCCTCTCGCTTCAACGCGTACAAAGCGGTGAGAACACAGCGCACACGAAGCTATCAGCTCTCGGCGCACTTACACTTTGTGCTCATCGCAGATTGCTTTCAAGATGGGGCCCGCACGGCCGTGCTCCGCTGAGCCGAACTTCCCCCGTCCCCGAATTCTTCGCGTCTTCCTGGTGCCTTGCACTCGATGAGAAATGGCGCGCTTCCTTCCTGCCTTTCTCCCTCGCGCGCGCGAGATCAAACCACCATCCTCGCCTTACCCTCGCACACTTTCACTCGCATATACCACATCGCGGTAAGCGTCCACAATGTTATAGCACTTGGGATTTATGTGGAACATCCCGGCGATGCTGACGGCGATGGCGAAACTACGCCAGGACTGCCTATATAGTGGCTATCACAATACTAGCATTACTAATCTGCAGGGGCGGCAATAGAAGTTCCCTGTTTTCTGCCGCCCAATAGCTATGTGACTGACTGTCAGGTGGAGGGCAAACAAAAGGATGGATAGGTGGGCTCGTTGGTAATGCATCATAATACAAACTTACAGCGCTAAAAACACAAAATACGTAGAAAAATAAACACACACCATACGCATTCATGTTCATGCTCAGGACAAACAAATGCCGGTGTATTCATAGAAAGCACACATGTTATATAAAGGTGGATGGAGTGACTTCATATTACAGCATGTGATCGTGAGTCTTTCTACACCGCGGAGGCGTTACCGAACAGCACAGCGCTATCAGAAATAGCCGCACTGAGACGACGCGTGGACCTGGGGGTTAGCCGACATGACGCAATCCCAACACGTCACCTCTGAAATTTTAAACGTGCCAAAAGCGCCATCTAATCTCGGAGTTCATGCCGAGGATCCGGGTTTTTAAGCATTCTGGGTCGTGCGTCATTTCCGTCGTTTTTTTTAGTTTCGCTGTCACGAACGTCTATATTTGTGAGTATTCACTCGTACTTCGATTATGAAATTTTGCCTGAAATTTTGTGTGTGTGTGTGTGTGTGTGTGTGTGTGTGTGCGTGCGTGCGTGCGTGCGTGTGTGTGTGTGTGTGTGTGTGTGCGTGCGTGCGTGTGTGCGTGTGTGTGTGTGTGTGTGTGTGTGTGTGTGTGTGTGTGTGTGTGTGTGTGTTTGTGTGTGTGTGTGTGTGTGTGTGTGTGTGTGTGTTATCCAGTACATGCATTCCTGTGTTGAACCAGGACCCTGGTTGAACATTCAGTTCACATTCACACATTCAGCACTTGATCGCACTCGAGTATTGATGTAGCGTCGGCATACATAGACATTTCTGTAAAGCCGTCTGCTTTGGCATCTCCGAATGCGCATGCCGTCGCGTCGTTTGCTATTTAGCCTCGCCACACAGCGCAGAGCCCGCACCCACCGGATTTCCTTCACGAAATCAAACAGTGCAGTGGCCGAATCCTTGTCGAAAGTCTCGTTCGGCGGGAATCCGAGGCCCAGAAATAGGCGGTTTTCTGCGGGGAAATGCTGCTCCAGGACACGCTTGATGGTCTGCACACAGCACACGTCACCCACTTCACAAATGTGATATACTGCAAGGCAGGCGCGTGCCTGTGGCTACAAAGGCAACGCACTTGCTATCGTGCTCATTCAGTGCAGGAATAAATTCTCCTGCAACGACGACTGACGTTACCTGTTGGGCCCACGTTTGCGAAAACAATAATATACGCATTTTTGCTTTCTTAGCGATTATGTTTAGTGTCATACTTTTGTATACTGCATAACATCTGTTGCGATATAAACCACGGACTGCTACAGTGTATCTGCTACAGAAATTCTTTCTCTTTTCTTTTCATTTTTACTTCCTCTGCCTACCAACTCGGAAGTGCGAAAACATCGTCAGATTTGTCGTCCAGTGTTTCGTTATGCACTTTGTTACGCTACAGAGTACTGTCTCGTAAAATGTATTCTCCTGTTACCATATATTCGTTAGGCTAAATGCTCCTCGCTGTCGCGGCGCCATGGCTTCCCATTGCTGGGTGACGTAATCAGAACATCGTCTCCAGGGGCGCGGTTTTGCACTCGCTGTATCCTTCCAGCTTAGGCTTCGCACGCTGTGATAGCCGAAAATCTTCATGCCACACTCATGCGGGTAATCGCACTTTGCCAGATCGGAAAGTTTATATGGCTTGTACAGAGAGTTTGCTCCTATTTTTCCGATTACGATGCGCCCGCTGAAAATAAAAGTTTAAAATATAGTTATTGTATTTTTGTTAATTGGCGACTAGTTACCACGTATATCCCGTCACCCCGTGGTCAGCACCGCTGACGGTATGTCTCCGAAGGAGAACCGTCCTTTTAAATCAATGCAGCTATTCTGCATTAGTCCTTGAGATCTTCGTAGAAACTGACGGAACAACGTCAAGCCCGTGCTCCGTAACCGTATTCTCACGCGAAGCGTATTCAAGCACCTATGCTTCGCGGCATGGCTAGAAAGACACAACAATTCACTCATACGAAGCCCCATTTGAGGCCCCACGTGCATGGACGAGGTACTACTTGGTAACTTATTGGCTAACGTTCCGCTAATGGAGACAGAAAGGCCCTCGGCCACCGAAGTGCCAGGTCGTCAGTTTCGTCACTGTAAAACACCCTGAATCCCTTATGCTTCATTTAGCCCGAGGCCCATGTCGTTCGTGCAGTTGCATTCTGATTGTTATCACATCATGCGCACGAGCGTGGATATGCACAGATTCTCCGCTGCATCATTCGCTTCACAACCTTCCGAAGAGGCAAACATCCTGTCTTCTCGTTCTTCCCCGGCTTAGTGTGTGGTGGCGATCCAAGGCGAAAAACTACATAAAATTATTATTTCTTTATTTTATTGTGATAGCAGTTATATGAGCACTCCAGGTGCATTCTTGCCACCGACGTCGCCGTGATGTTCCGTTAAAAGCCCAAGGACGATAAAATAGTATCTGCGCGCCGTATACTCAATGTGCGAGCGAAATAGTGCGATGGTGAGCCCGCAATCGCGGCTCAATGCCGCGCACGCAAGGGAGGGAAGCGGGGAGGAAGCGCGCCGTCTTCCATCGCGCTCCAGGGAGGGAGGTGGAGAAGGGGGGGTGCGTTCTACTGCGGACGCGCGTGAATGCGCGGATCGCATCCCAAGCGTGAGCGTACGGCTCGGGAAGCCGCGCGCCGCCGTATCTTGATAGCCGTCTGCGACGGAGAGAAGGCTCGCGACGCGTTGTGTTTTCGCGGCTTATATATCGCGTTCATGTGAGACGTAGCGAGAAGGCCAATTTGCTCGCTGCTGCTGACGCACTTCTTTACTCCAGCGATTTGACGGCAAGATTCCGTGGTCATCACGTGAGATGTGTTTATGTTTGCTCGTGCGCGCGCGACACCATGCTTGTCAATTTAGTTAGTGTGCCTATGTTTACCAGTTCACACGGCGGATAAAACTGATATCCTAACGTTGTACAGCTGTCCCCTAATTATCTATTGCAATCGATTCTACGCCTTTCGGACAAAACGGCGACATTTTTAAGGTTCGTCTGCTAACCTAAGTTAGCCATTCTTTTAGAAGCAGTTGTATTCAATTTGAACTAACAAATTTCATTTAAAAATAAGATATATTGCTCAGTACTGGCCCCCTGCATCAATTAACTTCGTATAGTTACGACATCTATCAGTGATCTGGTAGTAGAAAACTTGCAAATATTTTTGGCCGTCTGGGGTTCTATAACATGCTGAATTCCGATGGCGGGGCCTAAGGAAATGCTGATGGCCTTATGTTTGTGTACACGCGGCAAAGAAGGCCAGGTGGTAGGTTATCCAGATTATCACTTACCCCCCCTCCCTCTACGGCTTCCCTGATACACTGCGAGTTGCTTTCGGATGCTGAACCTTACAATTTTGATTTAGTATACAGATGCAACGCGGGCTTTCTTTTATTGTTTCTACACGCCATTATAGCTCAAGACTGAAGGTCTTGAGCTCTATTGTGTAAGATCACCAAAGTGCGCGTTCAGTTTTCTGACGGTGATTCACATGGCAGCATTAAAAGAAAGTAAGCATGTTCCTGTAACATCCTTTCACCATCTCTATAGGTACACCACCTATCGCAATGCTTCCGAGTCACTGCACGCGTTACGAGAGCTGGCAATGGGTGAACCTAATCAGCACTCACATGCTCTACAGACAACAAAGAGCTCTCCAGAGTGCTGTAGCTATCCGATGCGGCCCGCTCCTCATAGCTCGGGCAGCATACTCTTCGGCCTGGAAGCTTTTCTATACCGGAACAAGAAAATACAGCTCCTGGCATTACGCACCTTGAGCGATTGGCGCAGCGCGTCCAAGCCAGCCAGTGCGCTGATGCTGTGCACCTGGTTGAGCAGGCCATAGCAGGAAATGCCGCTGTCCTTGTGCAGATCAGCTGCGTTCGCGGAGAACGCCACCGCAGGGAAGGTCATGTCGTGTGCCAGGAAATCGTCGTACAGTGAAAGGCAGAACCGCTCCGCTTGGCTGTCGTTAAGCCGCCGCTCAGATGCTACCTGTCGAAGCAACATCACTGGCTTTAAAGAATAACCAATGAAACCTTTCAGTCCACACAAGAAACTAAAACTTGGCGGGCGTGAATTACGTTCTAGCGGTGGTACCTTGGACATGGCGCTTAATTTTGACCTAGTGATTCATCTATTTTGCATTCGAAGTTCATTTTAGTTGCGACAGTTGCCACTGAGCAGGCTTTGATGTGACAATTGAAGGCTGTAATACCAATGCTACTAGTAATCTGGTACTTGAGAGAACGCAATTCTGTTGGGCCATATTTGTTATGGGAATACGTTACGTGCCACCTGCGGTCAAAAACGGCAATCCACGTCCACCATCTTCGTCGCAAGCGGCGACGGCCAACATTTCTGTAGGTTGTAATCTTGCACGCAAGCACTCAAGATGTGTCCGTGAGGATGGCGACATGGTAGCTTAACAGGTAGACCACCGCACGCGTAATGCGGAGATGTGGATGTGGTTTCCACCGGCAGCATCCACTTTCCATTTTATTTTTTCGACATTTCCGTTAACAGTAACAAATAACTTCCCCTATACTTTCTCTGTCCTCGATGTCACTTCGAAAGGTTGCGGCTAACAAACATCGAGCTGCTGTAGGCTCCCCTTACCTTTCTTGTTCAGAGATATAGTGCGTACGCCTTAACTGAAACGCATCCACCAGATCTGGGGCAACCGCCTGCCATTGACAATTTTATATGGGGTGCCAGGGTTGTGAGAAAATGACTCCGTTGAAGAAATGTAGAGCCGTATGCATGCTTATTAGGTGGCATATGAAGTGGCGAGGGCAAAAGGTACACATGTAAGCAGCACAGTTAAATTACACTCATTGAAAGTAAAAATGTTGTGGGGCGTAGTTTCTTAATATGGGCAGGTTAGGGATAGCAGTTGTCAAAATAAAGAATTGATTCACTTTATTGCAGGTTATAAGATGAGTTCTGCATAACGGGTGAGGTGCCTTAGGCGGAAAATGTGAACGCAGAGATGGAAGATCTAGACGGATATCCTGATCACAAGAGTTCTTTAGTGCTGGATCAGTGGTAGTAACAGAATCTTGCAGTATTTGACAAGAAGAATAAGTGTCATAGCCAGATAACGTGGCAATGCGAAAAGAGCGCCTTCGCCTCAGAAACAGTTTACGGGCGACCTTACCAAGGGACCATAATGAACAAGGGAAATAAACCTTGGGGTATCGATTATAAATGTATAGCCTTAAACTATCCAAGACATCAACAAAAGACAGGAATCATTAGCACCCGAACGCCTAAATATTAATGAAAATCAAATAGCGGAGATCGCAAAAAGCATACAGAAGGAAATGAAAGCACTTCCTACAGCAGTCAGGCAATACAATGAACTGGTAGACATCATGCAGTAGGCGACAAAACAGACACGGCTGAAAAACTGTTGGAGCGGAAAGAGAAAACCATGGTTGTTATGCACCAAGGAAATAAAGCAAGCTATAGATGAGCGTAAACAGGCGTCTAGGGATCATCGAGAAGCCAACAAGTTGAGATTACACGAAAAAGAGGGGCTCCTTAGATGGAACAAGTACCGAGTAAGGAAAAGCGTGGCCAGTAAGCCCATGCAAGAGAAAACATTGAATATACAACGTTGGATCCATGACATACGAAAATAAGACAAAGGGGCACCAGAAACATTTCGGAAACATGTAACAGCACTAGGAGCATCGAATTGGAAATTCATGAAATTCACAAACGGCTATGAGGGATGAAGACGATTGCATCTTCGAAAGAGTCGACGTGCTTCCGCCCATGAAAGACGTCATTCTAACTTCGGCAAGAAAGAAAGCGTAGTCCAGACTCAAACAGATCAAGCAGCAGAAACGCTGCAAGGTGCAAAATTTATGTAGAAATGCTTTACTAGGAGTTCTAGGAAACAGAAAAAAAAGTACCATAGAGCAAGTGGTTAAAAGCGACAAAATTAGGTGGCGTGAAAGAAGAACGAACCTTATTATAAAAGCAAGTCTGTAGCGGTCAAGAAGAGCTCCTACAGACCGGCTACGTTGGTGATATATAAAATTGCAATGCAATCCGTAATACATGAGCTATCGAATCGGATGGGAAGAAATAATATATTGGGGAAGTACTGAATGCGTTCAGATCAGACAGACGCTTAGTGCATGTACTTGTACTTATCCCGTGCATATATACTTTAATAGCACAGGATAGACCTTTACGGATACAACTCCGACGTATTAGAGGTTATTACAACAACGTATACAGACTCTTGTTTTAGGTTGCTTTCTAGCACGATGGCACAAATGGCGTTGAGGGAAATATATAGGGACAATCAAGAACAAATCACATTGGATGGTCGGGAATGCAATAAACAGCGGGAATTCACCTACGGCTAAAGCAAGGGTGTTCTTTGCGCCCCTCCCCCGCCCCCCCCCCAGTTCAGGTTTTAATTTAAGCATAGAAAGACGACTGGAAAACTTTAAATAGGGCTCCGAGTCATATTTCTGCTGTAATGGGCAGATGGTGCAATAGAAAGTCCTAGCACCGCAATTCCAGCTTCGATGCAACAAGTTATACATGAACAATAAGTGTTTTTGCTACAACACGAGACAGACAAAATTGCAGAGATTAAGCTGCAACGCGTTGGCACTGCCTCGGGTGATAACGCTGCGTAAGCCTCTTCAGGATAAGAGAATGAGTGGTAGTGGCCGTTCTTCCCGATGCCGCCTAACTGTCCTATTCACTAATATTAGAAGTCTACTTAATAAACATGACTCACTCTCTTCTGCTATTGACACGTGCTGTGTACGTATTATAGCACTTACCGAAATATGGATTCCAGCCCACGTGCACGAATTGGGAAGTTTTTCAGGACGTTAATCATTTTGCAGTGTACCGTTATGATCGAACTGAGCGTCGAGGAGGCGGTGTTCTCCTGGCTGTAATCACCCGATATTCGCCCTTCTTGCATTCATGTAGAAACTAATCTCGAAATCGTATGGGTCGCAGTAACCCTTCACCACATAAAAGTTATCTTCGGCATATGTTATCGTTCTCCGTCCGCTACAGCTACATTCGTTGACGAACTTCATGACACGATTAACACTCTTCACACACGTTTTCCTTCGTCCGCGTTGTTTCCACTTTGATGTCAACTATCCAAACATATCGTGGAATACACAGCCACCAAGTTTATCGTCATTTTCGGCCGAGACAAGCAGTTTCTTAGATTTGTGCTCTGTTTTTTCACTCTCGAAGCTCGTGACCGAACCAACTAGAATATCAACTAACTCCGCGAATGTATTAGATTTAATCTTGACTTAAAGCCCCGACCTTGCCTTTCCTGTAATACATCTACCACGTATCAGTGATCATACGCTGCTCACCTTTACTCTTTCCACACCTTATGTTCAAACTAGTAAAATGAAGGAAACCATACATAACTGCAAGAGAGCTGACTTTGACACCATAAATAATGAGCAAGCTGAATTTATTGCAGTCTTTCTTCACGGTTTTAATGACCGTTCTGTCCATTCTCACTGGAACATGTTTGCAGCCGAGAAGAACGGCTAACAGTAAAATATCATTCCTGTCCGCACAATAACTACTAATCCCCAGGCACCATGGTATAATAGCCATATTAGACGTTTATCAAACAAGTAAAAAACGCCTTTATCGACTAACCTTACAGTCACCGAGTGAATCGAGTTGGGAAAAATATAAAACTGCTTTTGATGAGTATGTAAATGCATTGAAGGTCGCCAAGGTTAACTTCCAAACTAATGTCCTTCCAACATTGCTAAGCACCAATGTATCCAAATTCTGGCGCCTAATTAACCTTTCTGACGACAATAGCATCACATTGAATGATCCTTCTGGTGAACCTGTTCCTGCTCACTCTTGTGCTTCCGTTTTAAGCACAGAGTTCAACAAAAGCTTCTCGTCATTATCTAGCTCCCATTTAACTTTTGTGAGTCAGCATATTTACTCAATCATGGATCCCATCGTCCATCATGCATCTGGTAATGCGCGGCTCATTGACAATTTAGATTATCAGACTTCTACAGGTTACGACACTATAAGTAGTTTAAGTACTTTAAGTGCCATCATATTAACCAAACTTTTTTAACAATCACTTGACGCATCTACTTTGCCCGTACAATGGAAAAGTGGGAAGGTGGTTCCTCTCCACAAATAAGGTGTTAAATCTTCTCCCGCTAATTATAGACCAATATCTCTCACCAGCATCTGTTGTAAAATGCTGGAGCACATCATATAGAGTCATCTGGTTAATTTTCTCGAACGTAAATAATTTTTCATGTCAGCGCAGCATGGTTTCCGGAGAACATGTTCATGTGAAACACAGCTCATCTTGTTCACGCACAAGTTACAATGCAACCCGGCGTGGTTGCTCAGTGAGTATGGTGTTAGGCTGCTCAGCACGAGGTCGCGAGATCGGAACCCGGCCACAGCCGCTGCATTTCGATGGAGGCAAAATGCCCGTGTACTTGGATTTAGGCGCACGTTAAAAAACCCCAAGTGGTCAAAATTTCTGGAGTCCTCCACTACGGCGTGCCATATAATCAGAAAGTGGTTATGGCAAGTAAAACCCCATAGTTTATTTATTTTTTTTATTAACAATGCATTCTAGATCAATCCTCACTTGCCGACTGCATTTCCCTAGATTTCTTTAAAGCATTTAATAAGGTATATCCCAAGCTATTATTGTACGGACTAAGCCTTCTTAATCTTGAGTGTAACCTCTTAAAATGGATAGAATGTTTTCTAACCAATCGTTTTCAGTTCGTCAGTGCTAACGACCATAAATCTGCCTTCACTAAAGTACGCTCAGGTGTACCACAAGGTTATGTACTAGGTCTTCTTTTATTTCTTATCCATATTAACGACCTTGCTTTCGAAATATCCTCAAATATTCACCTTTTTGCCGATGATTGCGCTGTTTTTCGCAAAATAAGTAACTCCGATGACATAACTGCACTGCAGGCCGATCTAAACATTATTTCTAGCTGGTGTAAGAAATGGCTAATCGAACTTAATATAAACAAATTCAAAGCAATAAGATTATCCCGAGCCGCTCATGCCTTACTTAAGTATTACCTGGATAACATTGCCCTTGAATCCGTTGAAAACTATAAGTACCTTGAAGCTCATATTACGACTAACCTGTAATGGGTTGTTCATATTAATTACATAATTAACAATGCCAACCGGACGTTAGGTCATTTGCGCAGAAATTTTCATTCCGCTCCGCCAACTTTAAAACAACTGCTGTATACGACACTAATACGCCCAAAATCCGAATACGCATCGGCTACTTGGGGTTCATGCCAAGTTAACCTAATTAACTCTCTCGACCTTGTTCAAAATAGTTCGGTTCGTTTCATTATTTCTGTCTATAATAGAACTGCAAGCATAAGCAATATGAAAAGTAACCTTAACTTACCGCTATTAGCTTCTCGCCGAAAAATAACCCTTGTAGCTCTGTTTCATAAGTTATACTATCACCCTGTGCTACGAAATGATTTAATTACGCAACCAAGGTATGTTTCTCATCGCATTGATCATTTTCTCAAAGTAGGGTTTGTATAGTGCCACTCCAAAAGTCTGTTTGAGTCATTTCTTCTCGAACATCTCGGGAATGGAACCACCTTCCTCCAGACATCGTTACTATCACTGATAACAATTCCTTTAAACTAGCACTAGCTAATATTGTATAAGTAGCAGCTATCTTGTACTCACCAAACATTATTACTGTCTAGTTTTCCTGACCTGACTTTATGTTCATTTCACTTATACCTTAGCTAACATTGCATAATATTAGCAATGATAATTTGTTCTTTTTATTGTAACATACTGCATTCTTGTAACCTTTTGAAACTGTTCACACCACTCCCCTCTGCAGTGCCCGCTGGCCTTGAGGGTAATACAAATAAATAAATAAATAAATAAATAAATAAATAAATAGATAAATAAATAAATATTGGTTGATGTATGCACAAGGCACTGGGACTAGCGGACAATGAGAGAAATATACCGCTACTTGCAAATACATGTTGTACTGCCGCGACATATCTAGGTCCTAATTGCAGCACAGAAAAATCAGGACTTACGATCTTTAATGAAAAAAACGAACGAGCCATGACGTGGTACCAGTTTCACAGCATGTCAAACCCATAGTCAAGCAATATACATACCTGAGTGTATGCATAAACAAACAGTTATAACATTCAATTGTTCAGATAAAATTCCGTTATAACGAAATATATAGCACTTTCAGACTAGTGAAATATGAGATCGTGGGAGAATTTTATAAGAGCGTAATCATGCCAGCGCTAACGTTATCAGATGCAACTGTGGGCTTACATTCAAGAGATCTTGTTGTGCTCGGATGTTAATCAGGGGTTGGTGGGCTCACTGACACGGAGGATCCACAGTAAAGCCACAATTGTGGCAATTCAGGGTGACTTTGAATGGCCGTCTTTAGAAGTAAAAAAAAAGCGCAGAGTAAAATCTGTTTCCATCCTTAAGGACGACATTCCGGCAAATTCTCATGGTATACCCGTCATTCTTGCTCTTGCTTAATCACCGCACTTGCACTAGCGCCAATGCTCCCGAGTGTAAGTTTTATGCGAACATATGTGGTCGAAGTGAAGTGCGATTCGGTACCGGACACTCACCGCCTTGAAGAGCTTGAACGCCTCGTTGCTAGTGCGCGACCAGAATCCACTGTGGTCCACTGCAACCTCGGTGAAGATGTACTCGTCACACAGTCGCTCGCGCAGAGGATAGGCCGAACGTAGGACGCCCTGGACGCCTACCGTGCACGCCACGAACGGTCGGGCAGAGGGCGCTACGGCTGCGCCACGGAAGCGACAATGCGCACACGTTTCGAGATGGCAGCATGCAGCGCCGGTATCAGTGACTTTGTTCCAATCGTCGATGTAGAAGGCAAAATCAGTTTTCTTAATCGAGAGCCCAAGGGAGGCAGAAAGATTAACCAGCCTAAATAATGAGAAGCCTGTAAAAAAGAGGCGAGATACATCAATGCTGAGCGGTTCAGAAACGGCGTAGTGAGGCGTCTGTGGGACTGCATAAAACTCATTATGTATCCAGGGCTCCACAGCTGAAGTGAGCACACTCGTCTGCAAAATGGTGAACTTCACTTTAACCTCGTGCGGCGATAGGTTATCTCGAACCCGGCTCCATGTGGTAGTGTGGCGGAGGCTCGGAAATTGGTAACTGGATAACCAACAAGCTTACTGGCAATTGAACAAAAGTTATTTGCCTCGTTGAATAGGAAAAACAGAACAGAATCATGCGCTTAGCAACAAGCGTCTGAATGAGCCTCATTTTCATGGCATGGCCCAGAGCAGCTTATTTCCTCCCCGCACCGTCATTATAACACCTCTGTTCGAGCACACCCTCCTGGCGGTAGCCAGTGACACACAGGTCACAACCTATCAGGACGACAGCCAATGAAGCACATACAACACTGTCCCACACGAAATATCGGACCGGTGACCTAACCCCCCTCCCCCAACTTCCAGCGGGTGCAAAGACAGGAAGAGGGTCTCTTTTACTCCCAACTAATCTTCTCCAATTATTCGAACTAGAGCGCATGCGGCAGTTCATGGCGGCTCTCTTCCAGGAAACGTCCAGAAGACCTTCGCATCGTTTCGCCTCCTCGGGAGTGGTAACTGTTTCTTCCCTTGGTGGCGCTTATTCTCTTACGAGGGGAGCTCGTTGCGGGAAAATTAGCAGCGCCCAGCATCGCATGGTAACTGTCCTGCGACTAACTGGCCAGCGTAGTTTTCGCATTCGACTCTTGCGAGTGACAAACAGCAGGTTGTCTACTGGAGTCATAACAATACACTCACGATACTTGAAATGGAGCCGAACAAGGCGCCGAGGGTAGTATTTCAGCATGTTAATGCGCCATTAGAAGAGACATATTTAAATACTAATAACTTAAACCAACCTAAAATCTAAATAACTTAAATTGCCCAAAATATTGTATATGTGCCCCAGTATAAAATGGAGTAGAACTATAGCAGTATCCCAGTCCCAGTCTTCGTCTAAGCCAATACATTTGTAAAGCATCAGCATTCTTAAAGTACTTCATGGACTTTCTGTGGGCTAACTTTTTATGCATCTATGTCTCTAACGTATTCCGGCCTATCTGGGCTACCACGGCCGAATGCGTAGCGCGTCGGGCTGATGTGCTGAGTGATCAGGGTCAGAAACCAACTGCCAGAACAGCTTGGTTCACTGTGTATGTGGCAATGTGCACAGCGGTACTGCTCTTCAGCGAACCTCTTTAACGGTGACATAGGTCACTGTAGATGCAGGCTCTACCTCCCTCTCTTTGACACCAACTTGCAGCGCTCGGTATGTGCCACTCCATCGGTGCTTCAATGAACCTCTTTGATGCCAACTTGGGTCACTGGATACGAGTTAGTAGATGTCTGCCGCTTTTTAATGAATGCCTTTGACGTCAACTTGGGTAATTAGGTATGTGCCACTGGGAATGGGTCACTCTACAATGAAAACAAAAATTTAATTTCTCCGATGCTGGGCATAATGGAGCCCACGTCGGACGGGTGCATCCAAGGGAGCAACCAGACGCCTTCGCAGGCCGCACCACGAGTGCACTGGTTATGTACCGACTTTCAATGAGCCTCTTTCGTGCTATCGTTTCAGCGAGCAGTACCAAGAATGTATTGAGTATGTGCGGCTCTTCAATGAACCTCTCGCCAGCTTGGATCACAGGATATGTGCAACTGGGTGTGCAGCAAGCGAGGGCACACTTCTCCGCGTTATTGCGCATCGGCGCACCTTCTCGCCTTGGAGGACACACGCAGACTTTTCGGCCGCGCCACCAGATGGCGCAGGACGACCAAAAAGAATACGGTGCTTCAATGCGCACCTCCTCCCCTGCTTTATGCAGGGTGGTAACATTTTTCAAAGGGGTCGATGCCCGCAAATCCACTGTGAAACTAGGTTTCTCACCACGCTCCGCCATTTTCCATCTCACCTCCGACGGCCGCCGTACACGTCCGAGGTTAGCACGCCTTGCCAGCAATGTTCTGGATTTTCCAACATGACTAACTGCTCCGCAGTGGCGTAGCCAGAAATTTCTTTCAGGGGGGGGGGGGGGGGGGGTCACGTTCCAATATATGAATAATAACTGCATTGCCATTGCCAAAGAAGCTGCAAACAAATTCTTGAACGCTATGCACTGTCAACACAAGTAAAATATGTATTTTTTTATAGACGAATATACTCGTATGTCCCAAAACTTCTGTCCGAAATGACTGATATCAATGCTTCCATGGTTTTTAGTTATTCAATAAGCAACGAAAATATCACACGAACTTTAGAATATCACGTTGCTGGTTCGAACTGATGTTCGAAACCAGCAACGCAGTGTATGCCACCGATATGGAAAAATGTATAGGCCATGGAATGTACAAGTTGAGGACAAATGTTTTAATGACGCTCTGTCATTCCAGATCCTTGTTTACATTATTGTACATGTGCAACGGCCAGTAAAAATTTTCAATGACGCTGTCATTTGTTGCAATGCATTGCTCAGGAGCAGCTGTCACCGGTCGTGTATTGTGAGTAATTGTGCGGAAATTATAGACAAAACAGAGAGCAAATATTAGTAGCAGGAGTTCTGCAAAATATGCGACGGCGAGCCATATGGAAGTGAGCTAGTGCGAATATATGACAAACTGGGTACTTTATTCAAAAGTCGTCTCCATGAGCATTTAGACATTTGTCCCACTGACTAACGAGTTGCGTGATTCGCGTCTCATAAAATTCCTTCGGTTGCTGCTTCAAAAAGTCTGTGACTGATTCTTTCACGTCATCGTCCGACACAAATCTGCTTCCTTTGAGCATTTTTTTTCGATTGCCCTAAAATGTGGAAGTCGCAAGGCGACATGTTGGGGCTGTATGGCGGTTGATGCAGCGTTTCCCGCTTGAACTTTGCCATATTTATGTTAACCACATCAGCGGCATGGGCACGGGCATTGTCGTGGAGAAACATGACCCCATTCGTCAATTTTCCACGTCGTTTGTTCTTTATTACGACACGCAGCCGATCCGGCATTTCACCATGTCGGAAACGATTGATAGTCTCTCCAGGTTTAGCAAATTCTATCAGTATTGGCCCCTGGCGACCAAAAAAAAACTCAACAACACCTTTCCGGTGCTAATGACGGCCTATGCGTTCTCTGGGGGTGGTGAATTCGAATGTTCCCACTGTAAGCTTTGCCGTCGTGTTTCAGGATCGTAGTAGTGGCACCATGGTTTGTCCCCGATCACAGTTGGAGACAAGAAGTCGTCACCCTCATTGTGATTCCGGATCAGATGGGTCAAGGCAGCGCCGAACTTCTCCATTTTCTGGCAGTAGCTAAAAGTTTTGGACATCCGTTGCGCACACAAGATCCGATAACCGAGATGGTAATGAATTATGGTGTGAACCGAAGCGTGTCCGATGTTCACACGCTCTGCCAGTTCATCGATACTTATCCTCCGTTCTCGTCTCATCAGCTCATCAACCTTTGCAATTTTGTTGGGGGTGATTGCACGGAGGCTTTGGCGCGTTCTTGGATCAATTTTGCAATTTTCACGTCCTTCATTGAACCATTTCCGCCAACGCTTCACAGTGGCCAGTGAAATGCAATGTTGAACGTACACGGCAGCTGCACGGCGACTAGTTTCTTTTTGGGAAAGGCCTTCAGCTGTCAAAAACCTCACGACACCACGCTGTTCAACTTTTGGAGCATCCATTATGTCACGCAACCATGTTTAACCCAATGTTTCAGTGCAATAAAGAACATTTGTCCTCACACCTGCGTGTCACTTTTGTAAATTAGAGATGCCTGTCTGCTACGCGCATGCCTTGCAGATAATGAACCGAACCATTATTGCGCGGGGTAGGTTGGCTAACTTTCATTTCACTCGCCCTCACACATTAAAAATGCGAAGATACAATCGAATATACAAATGCGGAGATACACCTTGATATAAGGCAAAAACGTGTCTCTGAAGACATGGTTCACTGCACGTATACACAAAACCTCGCAATAAGATGTTTAAATATTATGCGTATAAGTCTCTTATAAGTCTACGTACCCAAGAAAAGTCATGGTATATAATGCGTCAAACAAGTCAAATAAACATGTGCAATCACAGATTCACAGAATCCTAAGGCCCGCCCCAGTCCCTCCACTCCCCCTGACGTATCGCACGCGAAGGAAGACGGCACGCTTTCTCCCCGCTTTTCTCCTAAGCTCACGCCAGGCTGATCCACCATTGTCGGCTCATCCATGCCAACAAACCCCCCCCCTCCCCCTACGTTTTCACTCCGCCATACAGCATGCGACGCGCCGTCACGACGTTAGCGCCCTTGGACTTTATACGGAACAAGAGGGCGACGACGACGGTAGGAATTCGCCTGGAGTGTACACATAGTTACAATCGCAATAACATTATAAGGGTATCCAGCAACTGAAGCATCCCGTGGCCCATTACTTTCCGCAAAAGAAGTAACAAAATCGAACTTTCACCATGTGACAATTCGCTGCGCCGCAACAATGTCTTTTTTTTTTCTTTTGTGGGGTGAGAGCACCAAAACGAAAAAAAAAACAGAAGGAAAGCATGTTGGCCACAATTGAATGCCTACTTTGGGCACCTAATGTGGCTACGAAAGGAATATCGAAGAAAAAGTGAGACGCTTGGTCCACAGAGAAACAAAGGCATAGTGCTCCGTTTCCTACACCGGCGAGACAAGACTTCCCGGAAAGGTTGCGCTGAAGCGAACGCGTTGCAAATCTGTCGAGCCCCCAGAGTGATGGCGGCGAGTGACCATTGTTTCCTTTTCTCGTCTGCTAGCCAGAAGGCGTCCAGAATTCTGCCAGGCTAGAATCCACTCGGCCAGAGAAAAACGAACGCGCACCGAGGTGCGCCGCGCTGTGATCGGTGCCACACAAGAACAACGCATGCTCTCTGGCTGGCTCTGGCAACACGCGGGTAGGGTAGCGAGGACGAAAAAAATTAAAGAGGCTGAATGTCTCCTCTCGAATAAAAGTCAAAGTAGAAAAATAAATGAGAACGTAGTTACCTTTGCTGCAATTAGTGCCTTGACATGGATTCTTTGGCGTAGGTGAAAAAAAACGCTGATATTTTTTTCTGTAACATTAAATCATGGGGTTTCACGTGCAAGAACCACTTTCTGATTATGAGGCACGCCGTAGTGGAGGACTTCGGAAATTTCGACCACCTGGGGTTCTTTACCGTGCACCTAAGTCTAAGTACCACGGGTGTTTTCGCATTTCGCCCTCATCGAAATGCGGCCGCCGTGGCCGGGATTCAATCCCGCGACCTCGTGCTCAGCGGCCCAACCCCATAGCCACTTTTTCTGTGACATGACAGCACAAATAAGCCACCCCTACCTTCGTCTCATCGGACCTCGCTGCGTGCTTTGTCAACTTGTCTGATAGTGTGTTGATTTGGCTTGTCTCGTTGTATGTTCCGATGTACGACTTTAGAAACGTCAATGGACCTTCAGCGCCAAATATCTATAAGAATAATAAACCCACAAAGTTCCGGAATTGACATACTAAAGCATGAATTTAAGAATGCCAATGCACCGCGCTACAGCGCAGCGATCACGTCAGAGGCGTCCCGCATCGGACGCTGCACCTAGGAATCGGGCTGTGAGCGGAAAGAGGAGCCGCGTCGCCTAAACACGAGGGTTCGAGTGACGCACGCTGGAAGTTGGAAAGGGAGAGAGCGAGAAAACTTATTAAACACAAGGGTATTGGGGCATCCTCGCACCGGCCCCCGCACGGCCGCAATGCGCTCAAAGGAGACGGAGGGGAGAAGCGGGCGTGTGGCGCGACACGTGTCGGGGCAGCACCGCACATTGCGAGGAGGGAGTCATCTTTATTTGCCGCAGATGGCTATGCGTGTGCGCAGAGCGCAGAAGAAATGTAGCGGAAACGTACTTCGCTACCCCTGTATAAGAGCGACTTCTGTAATTTACATGCTCATAATTACCGATATACACCGCAGCATAACTTTCTACGGCACGTTTTAAGGCAACACTGCTTTCACTAGAGGCACTTTTGTCCCGAATTGAGCCATCGAACTTGTGGCTCACAAATAAAGAAAGAAAAAGAACTTGTGGCTGATTTGTAGCGTCTCCGTCTCACACTCCGGAGACCCTGGTTCGTTTCCCACCCAGCCCATGTTGCAAGTTCTTTTTTGTTTATGAATTGCCTTCAGGGATTTTTAGCTCATGGCCAACGCCGCCGACACCAACACTGACGACACCGGCTTCTCTGTGACACGATCTCTTTAACGCTGTCGCGTTAATAGGAATTATAGCAGTCGAGCAGGCCATGTAATGTGTAGGTCAGGTAATCGGTTTTCCGTTTGAGTTGCAGAACGGGTGGCAAAAGGGAAGCGCAGTGGAAAATGCCAGATAATTAAGCGGTATGCTGAAGTCTAGCGGCTTGCAGGCATGATGTACGTAGGGTTAATAGACGGAAAACTAGAGTCGTTAGAGATCACAACATAAAAAAACATTTTTTGATCATATTGCAAAAGCTGCAGAATAATTTCATGCTGAATGCTACAGTACCTATTTGAAGTAATGATGAACAGGCTACAGAGGCTCCTTCTGTAGCTAGCGATCAAGTCAGAAGGGCTTTGCAAGACATGTCCCGGAGTTAAGCGGCAGGCGAAGATGGAATAACATTCGATTTAATCAAAGGTGAAGGAGATACTATGGTTTAAACGCTTGCAGCCCAACACACACACATGCTTAACGACTTCAACTGTAGCAGAGAGCTGGAAGAATGCCGAAGTATGATAACCCTTAAGATGCGAGACATTAAATAATCGTACATTTATAGGCCCATTATCGTGTTTTCAGTACTGTATAATGTATCCACCAAGATAATTAACAGTAGAATCGGAGCGACTACAATCAACCAAGAGAACAAGTTGACGTCAGGAAGGAATATTGTTACGGGGTTAAAAACCATCAGACGTATATTTACAAGATGTTTACAATCATTGTAGCAGCTGACAACATGGTAGACAGCGCGCGAAGTCCGGAGCATCGTCTTCTTCCGACCAGGATTAAAACATCTTCGTCAGCGTGTCACATGACCCCCGGCGGCTGAAGCACCGGCTCCGTGCTGGTTAGGAGGCGGGCGAATGATACAACTTAAGACGTGCGACGTGGACCACGTCGGAGCGTTGCTGAGCCACGGTTGACTCAAGAGGGGCGATTTCGTACGTGACGTCAGTTACATGACGCAAGACACGGTAAGGGCCAGAGTAGCCTGAAAATAACTTCTCCGAGAGGTCAACGAGTCGTGACGGCGACCAAAGGAGAACCAGGGCGCCCGGTGTGTAATGGACGTCACGATGGCGGGCGTCATATAAGCGCCGCTGATTGTCCTGCGACTCCACAAGTCGACGTTGGGCAATATGGCATGCTTCTTGTGCTTTGAGTATGGCTTCACGCAGGTACTCGGATGTGGAGTTCAGACTAGCAGGCAGAACGGTGCCGCGAGGTAGTGTAGGGTCGCGGCCAAACAAGAGGAAGAATGGAGAGTAGCCTGCGTTATCATGGTGAGAGGAATTATAGGCGAAAGTAACGAATGGCAGTGCAACGTCCCAGTCGCGATGGTCAGCGGAGACATACATGGACAGCATGTCAGTAAAGGTGCGGTTAAGGCGCTCGGTTAGACCGTTCGTTTGTGGATGGTAAACAGTAGTAAGTTTGTGTTCAGTCGCACACGAGCGTAGAATGTCATTGACAACTTTAGAAAGAAAGTAACGGCCTCGATCGGTGAGGAGCTATTGAGGGGCGCCGTGGTGAAGGATGACGCTCTCTAGGAGGAAGTCGGCGACATCGGTTGCACAGCTTGTCGGAAGAGCCCATGTGATTGCATATCGGGTGGCGTAGTCTGTTGCTACAGCAATCCACTTGTTTCCCGAAGCAGACGTAGGAAAAAGGCTTAAAAGATTAACACCTACGCGGAAGAATGGTTCTGATGGTACGTCAAGTGGTTGAAGGCGACCAGCAGGGAGTGTGGTCGGCTTTTTGCGTCGTTGACAAAGGTCACGCGTAGCGACATAACGGCAGACGTCACGGTACAGACCAGGACAAAAGAAGCGCCAATGAACGCGGTCATAAGTCCGTGACAGGCCAAGATGACTTCCAGTCGGTACATCATGAAGCTGAGCGCGAACAGTCTGACGCAGATGCTCAGGCACAACGAAGAGTCGGGCAGGGCCGTCGGGCACATGGTAAAGCGGTACAATATACCATTTTGGAGTTCGAACATGCGAAGGGAAGAATCGGGCCTCGTTGAAGTGAGCCATTGAATAAGGTCTTGTAAGGAGGCGTCCCGACGTTGTTCGGCTCCAATATCGCGAAAAGCAGCCAGAGAGAGAACGGTGACAGGTATGCCGGCCGCAGAAACGTCAGGAGGGTCGACAGGATGGCGCGACAAGCAGCCCGCATCTTGATGTAACCGGCCGGTCTTGTACACAACTGAATAGTTGTATTTTTGAAGGCGCAGAGCCTAGCGGCCAAGGCACCCTGAAGGATCTTTGAGGGACGAAAGCCAATACAGAGTGTGGTGATCAGTGATGACTGTGAATTGGTGGCCGTACAAATAAGGGCGGAATTCACCCACTGCCCAAATGAGAGCCAGACACTCGCGTTCAGTGATGGGATAATTGCGCTCAGCAGAGGAAAGAAGGCGGCTGGCGTAGGCAATAACACGTTCTCGCCCTTGTTTCTGTGCCGAGATAGGCCAATACCGTGGTCACTGGCATCGGTACGGACTTCTGTTGGAGCTGACGCATCAAACTGAGCGAGAATGGGCGGGGACGTAGGCAGCCCAATCAGCTCGGTGAAAGCGCTAGCTTGCTCAGGGCCCCAAATGAAGGCAGCGTCTTTCTTGAGGAGCTGACTGAGAGGGCGCGTAACGTCCGCAAAATTTCGGACAAACCAACGGAAGTAGCAGCAAAGGCCCAAGAAGCTGCGAACATCCTTGGCCCATGTTGGCACGGGAAAGTCTTTGACTGCCCGTATTTTATCGTGATCAGGGCGTACACCAGAAGAATCGACGAGATGCCCGAGCACATAAATTTCACGACGACCGAAGTGACACTTGGACGAATTTAGTTGTAGCACCGCCTGGCGGAAAACAGATAGCATCGTCGATAGGCGTTCGAGGTTTGTCGCAAAAGTCGGTCAAAAACGATCACGTCGTCCAGGTAACAGAGGCAGATGGACCACTTGAAACCGCGTAGGAGGGCGTCCATCATTCGTTCAAATGTGACCCGGGTATTACATAAACCGAAGGGCATCACTTTGAACTGATACAGGCCATCGGGAGTCACAAAAGCTGTCTTCTCGCGGTCCATGTCACCGACGGCAATTTGCCAGTAGCCGGAGTGAAGGTCGATGGACGAATGCAGGCAATCCAGGGCATCGTCAATACGTGGTAGCGGATAGACGTCTTTCTTTGTGACCTTGTTGAGGTGCCGATTATCGACGCAAAATCGCCAAGTGTTGTTTATCTTTTGAACTAGTACAACAGACGATGCCCATGGGCTGCAAGAAGGTTCGATGATGTCACGAGAAAGCATCTTGTCAACTTCATGTTGGATGATATGTCGCTCAGCAGGCGATACGCGGTAGGTTCGCCGATGGATCGGGCTTGCATCACCGGTATTTATTCCATGTTTTACGAGAGATGTTTGTCCTAGAGGGCGCTATCCAAGTTCTAATATGTCCCAGTATGAGGCAACGAGGCAACGTAGTTCTTGATCACGCTGGGGCGGAAGATAGGGAGCAATCATTTCTGTTAGGGCATTCAAGTCTGAAGGGACAGGGGGCGACGGAAGAGTTGAACACCAGGAGTTGTCACAAGTTAAAGCCGAAATGTGATAGTCTCTGGCTGGCGTTATTTGCGCCAGGGATATTCCGCACGGGAGTACTTGTGTACAGAGTCCAAAGTTCACAAGTGGAAGGCTGTACGTGTTGTCCGAAATGGTAATGACGGTGTGAGCAAAAGCAACGTTATGCGAGAGCACCACATCCGGATTAGGGGATACGATGCAGTCACCGTCTGGTACAGGTGGAACGCAGGAGACACCTATGTAGGTAACGGCACGGTGAGGGAGGTGAATATACTCTGTGAAACATAGCCGTATCGGAGCACTATAGGGAGTGTCAATAGCAGCAGGTAGAGCGAGTTGCACAACACCAGCAGAACAGTCTATCAAAGCGGAATGCGTAGACAGAAAGTCAAGGCCCAGGATGAGGTCGTGAGGGCAGGTCTCCAGAACATAAAATAAAACAGAAGTATGATGTCCGGCGACACTCATGCGAGCCGGAGACATGCCAATAACGGCTGGTGTTCCACCGTCGGCGACTTGGACCACAGGCGACGGAGCAAGAGTCAGGACTTTCTTGAGACGATTCCGAAGCTAAGCATTCATCACAGATACGTGGGCGCCAGTGTCAATCAGAGCCGTAACAGGTACACCATCCAGGTTCACGTTAATGAGGTTCCGATGTGTGGGTAGGGTCAGAAGACGATTTTTGCGTCGGGTCGGTTTGGCAGCATCACCTCCAGGTGCTGCACCCGTTAGTTTTCCGGAAGGGTACGCCGGAAGGAGCTAGGGGACGGTGACCGGCGAGATTGGGGCGATCGGGAGAAGCGGTGACGTGGCGAAGGAGAGCGGCTAGAGCGGGTAGGCAGAGAACTGTCGCCAGAATTTACGGGCTGCGTTGGCGGGGGGAACCGAGGAGCAGCATGAGGGCTGTGGGATGGGTGGTAGGACCGGGGGTCGAATTCCACGAAGACCGGCAGTGACGTGAAATATGGCCGATACGGCCACAAGTGAAGCATATATAGGCCTCTCGTCTGGAGTACACCAATCGGTCGGGTTGCAATACCGTGTTGGGGAATTCAGGCTGCGGGTGCGTATGACAGTGCTGGACGGAGTTTAGTCAGGCTGATTAACTGAGCACACGTTGGTCGCCAACGTTGGCCAATTCTTGGCGCACGACGGACTGTATCAATGAGATGGTCGCCTGGCAATTGTCGGGGCCATGGGTTGGGGTCGTGACAGGAGATTCGGCTCCTATTTCACGGCGGATGAGATGGTGGATGTCATCAGAGTGGTTCGGTGTGGGCGGACTGCGGAGGTCTTCGCAGGTGAAAGCAGCAGCCGTGTTGGGAAGGCGGGGAAATGGCTGGGCAATGCGGCGACTCTTGGCTTCTTCAAACCGCCGGCATTCGGTAATGATGGCTTGCACAGTAGAAGAATTCTTGAACACAAGGAGATGGAAGGCATCATCTGCTATGCCCTTAATGACATGTGCAACCTTATCAGGTTCGGACATCTTCGGATCCACTTTGCGGCACAGAGCGAGCACGTCCTGGATGTACGTGAGGCAGGATTCAGTGCACGTCTGGACACGCGAAGCGAGGTCTTTTTGGGTGACGCGCTGACGTCCAACAGGCTTGCCAAACAAATCTTTGAGCTTCTGTTTACAAATGTCCCAGCTGGTAAGTTCCTCCTCGGGGGTCTGAAACCAGACGCGTGCCGTGCCCACGAGGTAAAATATCACATTAGCGAGCATGATGGTCTGGTCCCAGTGGTTGTGGGCGCTCCCCCACTCATATAGTTGAAGCCAGTCTTCAACATCAGTGTCGTCGGTGCCAGAAAAGGTTCCTGGGTCGCGGGGTTGTGCTAGAATGACGGTGGGCGTGGGTGCTGACGGGCCCGAAGCATCCTCGCCTTGAGCTGGCATTGTAGATGCAACCAAGGAGCGCCCGCTGCGTAAATCCGTCTTGATAATGATCCCGCAACCTCCACCAAAAATGTTACGGGGTTAAAGACAGTCAGACGTATATTTACAAGATATTTACAATCATTGTAGCAGCTGACAACATGGTAGACAGCGCGCGAAGTCCAGAGCGTTGTCTTCTTCCGACCAGGATTGAAACATCTTCGTCAACGTGTCACAATATTATACAATGGATGTGTTCAGGGTCTGTGAGTGTGAGTGTCAGCCAGCAACACCGATACTGAATTACGGCGCGGGTCTTCGTCGTCTTCTTCAGCGTGCCACGGTAAAGCACAGGAGCGCGTCTGCATAACTAAACCTGTTACAGAAGCTTTGCAGGCTTTGTTCTGACGCGTGCCGTCAGTCCACACTTCCGGCGGCTCGTAGCAATGCAAGTTAAAGGTCGCGCCTATCTGCTCTGGCGAATTGATTGGAGGTGCAAAGGCAGGTGTCACACCAAAATGGAAGCATTTCCGCCATCCAAAACATGACGCCAGGGCCTATCTTATTTTGTTTCTTACTTGCATTGATTCATCAAGTATACCAGCAGTCGTGGACGCATTGCGTAATTAAAGAACACAGGAGGCGTACGTGATTTTCATGGGAAATGTGTACAATGATTCCACAGCTATCCTGTTTCTCCTCAAGAAAAGTAAAAATATACCTATAAAGAAAACAGTCAGGAAAGGAGACACAATCTTCCCATTGTTATTCACTGCATGCTTAAAAGCTTACTCGGAAGGCTTAGGAATGAGGATCAACAGCGAAGATCTCAGCAACCTTCGGTTTGCAGATGACATCGTCCGGTTCAGCAACACTGGAGATGAACTGCAACATATGATACCTAACCTTAACCCAAGAAGTGTAAGAGTGAAGTTGAACATTTAATGTGCAGAGGGCAAAGGTGATGTTCAATAGCCTGACAAGGGTACAAAAATTTACGATTTCCAGTCAGCCTGTAGAGTTCGTGCAGGAGTACACGTTTATCTAGGTCATTTACTCACGGAATACCCAGATCGCAAAATTCGCAGAATAATAATGGGTTGGAGTGCGTACGGCAGGCATTACGAAATCCTGACTGGAAGCTTACCGCAGTGGTAGAAAGTAAGAGCGTGCAATCATTGCATTCTACCAGCGCTAGCATACGGGACAGGAATGTGGAGGTTAGCAAAGAAGTTCGAGAACAAAACAAGGACCGCGCAACGAGCGATGGGACGAAATATGCTAAGGGTAACGTTAAGGGACAGGAAGAAAGCGGTGTCCATCAGAAATCAAACTGGGATGGCCTATCTTCTGGCCAACATTAAGAGAAACTATTTTACCGTCCGTTTACGATACTCCCTATAATGCGAAATTTCAGCGCAGCCCTACGCGTGTTCTCATTTTGCTTGTCAATATTTCGTATTATGGTTCTATATAGGTTTATATAAGGAGGAGAACGTTGTGGGCAGAGCGCCTAGTTTCCACACAGACGATGCGCGCTACTCTGGCGCCATATTGTAGACGTTGCCGCCGAACAGCCCGTCTTGCGTGACACTACGCTTTTCTTCACACGCTTACGTTCCACCAACGACGAGAGCGGCCTTCCGTCGCGGGGAAATCGTGCCACCAGCGGCGCCAACACCCAAGGGAGCGTCACGTCGAGCGTTACTCGTAGCCGTTCGCCATCGCCCCTTGCAGGATCAGTGACAACCGTCACACACGCTGGTACCGTGGACTGACTTCGGCAGCTGACGCCGCGGGCTAGTGTAGCCCTCCGCACCTGACGTCACCCTTGCCCCCACCTCGGAAGCGCAGATGAGATCACTCACTCGGTGGCGGATGGCGTGGCTGCGGGCAACTCAGCGCATGCGCAGGCCGTTTTCCCTCCACCTCCTTCTCCACTTTCCTTCCCGCGCGCACTTGTTTCGTCTACTGCTGAGCTCCACGTTCGCTTTCATCTTTCGACTGTGCGCGTTCGCTCGGCTACAAAGGCATGCCGACGCTCAATGCAAGACCGGGCGCTTAAGAACTGCGCTCCAAAAAATTGAGCTGGGCGGGTCACGTAATGGGTTAGGCCAATAACCGATCGACCATTAGAGTTACAGAATTGGTGTCAAGGTAAGGGAAGCGCAGTCGAAGACGGCAGAAAATTTGTGGGGTGATGAAATTAGGGAATTGGGGGGCGGGGGGCAGGCGCCAGTTGGAACCAGCTATCGCAAGAGAGGGGTGATTGGAGGCCACTGGGAGAGGCCTTCGTCCTGCTTTGTATAAATGATGATGATGATGGCTTATGATGATGATTGTGTCTTATAATGGCCATATTTAATATTGTTGCACCGCTAAGCAGTACGAATGCATTAAACAGGATCTGCCGCTGTACTTTCAATTTCTTTCTATGAGTGAGCCTTTCATGCAAATAGGCATTGGTACATTATAAAACCAGTTGATGGCCCAGTGCACACTGTGCAGTTTGTGTTTATGGGTTAGTCTTTCTTAGCCGTGTAACGATATTAATTATTGGAAGCAGCGAACTAACCTTGCTTTCAACATTAGTGTTATAAAAGTTCGTTAATTAGGATGATCACGTTGTAATACTCTTTATGTAATACCCCTTCTACGGGGTTTTCAAAGAAATGATGTGATGTGATCACGAAGACAACGCTGACAACGCAAGCCTCACGTATGTTCATCGGCAATAACCGACCCAGCCCAGACTGATCTGACCTAACTGGCCCCGTCTGGGCCGGGAAAGAAAACCACTCACTCGCGAATGTCAGAAAAACTATGCTGGCTCTTCGGGAGCAGTCGATTAAGAACGTGCTAGCCATGACGCGTGAGCTTAACAGGAAGCCCGGACAGGGGCCTTAGTTTCTGCGGGACTAATAAATGTCGTTTCTCCCTCTCTTCCTCCACCCGACCCGATCAACCAAAGGAAATGCCCCCAACTCAATCCCACCAATTTTGCAAGGCATGCTTCTCTCGCATAATCCCTTCGCCCGCTACTGCCCATCTGAGCGCCACGTGATCTGCAGGCAGCCGGAACCATCGCTCTAACCTGATTCTCCGGCAGCCGTGCTCGTCTCACGCTGTTCCGTTGTCGTCGTCGCCTCCGTCGTGGTCGCCTCCGTCGTGGTCTCTGGCGCAGGAGTCACCCGATGTTGCGGCGGTGGAGTTCCTGCCGCCGTGCCACCACCAGACCCCGCGGCATGACCCCGCGTCGTGCCGCTGCCATCTTCCGCGTCGCCTGTAGCAGTCGCACGTAAACAAAGCGCATGTTTCCGTGTGCCTAAAGAGTGGACGCCCACAATAACTACCCGTTTCCTTCCCGCTAACGTGGCGCACGTTGACCTGCTGGCAGCTTTTTTAAGCGTTTAGCTTTTATTCCAGCGAAGCTGTTTACCTCCAATTCCCGTATGCATCCCCCCCGTACCCTGGACGTACCCTGGGCGGCTTACGTCCGTAGCGACTTGAGCGATCGTATGCCCACTGTATTAGTCATGGATAGGCTGCAGCCAATCGAGAAACGCGAAACTGCAAAAATAGAGTACCACGATAGCTCAACACTCACGTCAGAAAGTTTCCGAGAGAACGTCAGACATGTTGACTGGAGCGGGCGATTACAGATGAAAATGAGTGCTATGATAAATTCCTAGAGCTCTTCAAACAGTGCTATTATGCCTCTTTTCCAGTGAAAACTTTACATAAGTCTAAAAAATCAAAAGAACTTCGGGTTACTCTACCGCTGCTGAAAATGACTATAAAATCAAAGACAAAATGTTTGAGGCGCTTCTTCATTCTCGAAACCACAGTAAGTTGATAAAATTTAAGTCATTTCGAAATCAGTTTAACAAAGCAATTAGGAGGTCGAAGAAAGAATATTACAAACGTATTTTCGATAATGACTGCCTGCGTAACAGTGTTGTTTTTTGGAAGAAATTAAATACAATCTTAAACTGAAAGCCTCAGTCAAAACTGTATTGATCTGCTACCGATAATACTATGTTTAAAGGGGAGGAGCTTGCGAACCGCTTTAATGACTTTATTACACACATTGGTGGCACAGCTAACACTTCTGTATCTGCTTCGTGTATCCCTAGATGTCCGCATTCTTTCTTCCTTAAGCCTACTTCCATCGCCGAAGTTACAACGGTTTTCCAATGTCTTAAGAATAGACATAATCGAGGTGCCGATGACTTATAAATTGAGCCCGTTAAGTATGGGCTTAATAAGACCGTGCTTGCCATTTTGCATATATTTAATACAGCAATTTATACTGGCATCTTACCAAAGATGCAGGCAGCTAAGGTGATGGTAATCCATAAATTGAGGATAAGAACACTTTTTCTAATTATCGTCCAGTCTCAACTTTACCTGCCTTTCGAAAGAGTTGGAAAATGTAATTAACACGCGAATTGACAATTTCTGTAGCAAACATAACCTTATAGCAAGGGATCAGTTTGGGTTTAGGAAACGTCACTCCACACAGAGGGCTCTTTCGCTACAGGAATAAATTATATTAGAAAACATGGAAAATAAATTGATGACACTAAGTGTATATTTGGATTTAAGTAATGCCTTTGACCGTGCAGATCACGCCATTTTGTAGGATAAAATGGAACGCTATCAATTTAGAGGAGTCGCGTTGAAATTAATTCGTTCATACCTTACGGATAGATCACAATATACGGAAATAGGCAGATACAAATCGTGCATGATAAAGTTGGTGTCAGGGGTGCCACACGAAAGCATCTCGGGGCCTATCCTTTTCCTCTTTTACATCAATGATATGGTATAAATAAATAAATCTTGCAAATTTGTTAACTACCCAGATGCTTGCTCCGTGTTCTTTGCGGGAAACGATCTACTGGACGTTACTATCGAGGCAGATACATTCTGTCTTGGAGTAAACGAACGGTGCAAGACAAATTGCTTGACACTGAACGAATGGAAAACAAAGTGTTTGTTGTTTCGTGCGTTAGGAACCTCTTATTAAGTTTCACAACAAGACCTGCCACCCTCTCGTTAATGCTATAGAGTTCCTATATGTTACCAGCTATATTCTTATTAATCAGGAATCCGACTCCTAGTTATCTTCTCTCCGCTAAGCCCCGGTAGTACAGGACGTGCCCGTTTTTTAGCACTGTATATGCTTCCTTTGGCCTCCTAACTTCACTGAGTCCTATTATATCCCATTTACTGCCCTCTAATTCCTCCAATAGCACTGCTAGACTCGCTTCACTTGATAACGTTCTAGCGTTAAACGTTGCCAGGCTCATATTCCAATGGCGGCCTGTCCGGCCAATACTACTTAATATACTTAACTTAATACTTAATAAGAGGTACAAAATGACGAAATAACTTAACTTATACGTAATAAGAGGTAAAAGATGAAGATTGTACAGGTCTACGCCTCTACATCCAGTCATGATGACCAGGAAGTCGAAAGCTTATATGAAGACGTGCAATCGGCGATGGGTAGAGTGAAAACCAAATACACTATACTAATGGGCGACTTTAATGCCAAGGTAGGCAAGAAGCAGGCTGGAGACAAAGCAGTGGGGGAATATGGCATAGGCACTAGGAATAGCAAGGGAGTGTTATTAGTAGAGTTTGCGGAAGAGAATAAAATGAGGATAATGAATACCTTCTCCCGCAAGCGGGATAGCCGAAAGTGGACGTGGAGGAGCCCGAACGGCGAGACTAGAAATGAAATAGACTTCATACTCTGCGCTAACCCTGGCATCATACAAGATGTGGATGTGCTCGGCAAGGTGCGCTGCAGTTACCACAGGATGGTAAGAACTCGAATTAGCTTAGACCTAAGAAGGGAACGGAAGAAACTGGTAGATAAGAAGCCGATCAATGAGTTAGCGGTAAGAGGGAAAATAGAGGAATTCCAGATCAAGCTACAGAACAGGTACTCGGCTTTAACTCAGGAAGAGGACCTTAGTGTTGAAGCAATGAACGACAATCGTGTGGGCATCATTAAGGAGTGTGCAATGGAAGTCGGTGGCAACTCCGTTAGGCAGGATACCAGTAAACTATCACAGGAGACGAAAGATCTGATCAAGAAACGCCAATGTATAAAAGCCTCTAACCCTACAGCTAGAACAGAACTGGCAGAACTTTCGAAGTTAATCAACAAGCGTAAGACAGCTGACATCAGGAAGTATAATATGGATAGAATTGAACATGCTCTCAGGAACGGAGGAAGCCTAAAAACAGTGAAGAATAAACTAGGAATTGGCAAGAATCAGATGTATGCGTTAAGAGACAAAGCCGGCAATATCATAACTAATATGGGTGAGATAGTTCAAGTGGCTGATGAGTTCTATAGAGATTTATACAGTACCAGTGGCACCCACGACGATAATGGAAGAGAAAGTAGTCTAGAGGAATTCGAAATCCCAAAGGTAACGCCGGAAGAAGTAAAGAAAGCCTTAGGAGATATGCAAAGGGGGAAGGCAGCTGGGGAGGATCAGGTAACAGCAGATTTGTTGAAGGATGGTGGGCAGATTGTTCTAGAGAAACTGGCCACCCTGTATACGCAATGCCTCATGACCTCGAGCGTACCGGAATCTTGGAAGAACGCTAACATAATCCTAATATATAAGAAAGGGGATGCCAAAGACTTGAAAAATTATAGACCGATCAGCTTACTGTCCGTTGCCTACAAACTATTAACTAAGGTAATCGCAAATAGAATCAGGAACACCTTAGACTTCTGTCAAGCAAAGGACCAGGCAGGATTCCGGAAAGGCTACTCAACAATAGATCATATTCACACTATCAATCAGGTGATAGAGAAATGTGCGGAATATAACCAACCCTTATATATAGCTTTCATTGATTACGAGAAAGCGTTTGATTCTGTCGAAACCTCTGCAGTCATGGAGGCATTACGGAATCAGGGTGTAGACGAGCCGTATGTAAAAATACTGAAAGATATCTATAGCGGCTCCACAGCCACCGTAGTCCTCCATAAAGAAAGCAACAAAATCCCAATAAAGAAAGGCGTCAGACAGGGAGATACGATCTCTCCAATGCTATTCACAGCGTGTTTACAGGAGGTATTCAGAGACCTCGATTGGGAATAATTGGGGATAAGAGTTAATGGAGAATACCTTAGTAACTTGCGATTCGCTGATGATACTGCCTTGCTTTGTATCTCAGGGGACCAACTGCAAAGCATGCTCACTAACCTGGCGAGGCAAAGCCGAAGGGTGGGTCTAAAAATTAATCTGCAGAAAACTAAAGTAATGTTTAACAGTCTCGGAAGAGAACAGCAGTTTACAATAGGTAGCGAGGCACTGGGAGTGGTAAGGGAATACATCTACTTAGGACAGGTAGTGACTGCGGATCCGGATCATGACACCGAAATAATCAGAAGAATAAGAATGGGCTGGGGTGCAATTGGCAGGCATTCTCAGACCATGAACAGCAGGTTGACATTATCCCTCAAAAGAAAAGTGTATAGCAGCTGTGTCTTAGTAGTATTCACGTACGGGGCCGAAACATGGAGGCTTGCGAAAAGGGTTCTACCTAAATTGAGGACGACGCAGCGAGCTATGGAAAGAAGAATGATGGGTGTAACGTTAAGGGATAAGAAAAGAGCAGATTAGGTGTGGGAACAAACGCGAGTTAATGACATCTTAGTTGAAATCAAGAAAAAGAAATGGGCATGGGCAGGACATGTAATGGGGAGGGAAGGTAACCTATGGTCATTAAGAGTTACGGACTGGATTCCAAAGGAAGGCAAGCGTAGCAGGGGGCGGCAGAAAGTTAGGTGTGTGGATGAAATTAAGAAGTTTGCAGGGACGACATGGCCACAATTTGTACATGACTGCGGTATTTGGAGAAGTATGGAAGAGGCATTTGCTCTACAGTGTGCTTAACCTGGCTCATGATGCTGATGATGGTGGTGATGATGATGATGTCAGAAAATTATGAAGTCTTATGCATAAAGAAAGAAAAGACAGTTTGCGGTTTTGCATCAACCCCCTAATGCCAGCCACTCTGCTTTTTTGAGTTTTTAGATAACCTTCTGTCATACGTAAATGAAAACGGCTATCTGCTTACACTGGGCGGATATTTCAACATTTACATGATGACTGATTGAGCACCTACTGCCCAATTTGTATCTGTCCTAAAGTGCAATGACTTCTGCAGCATCATCAGATCTCCGAAACGTGTAACCGTCACTACATCATCATTACTAGACACTTTCATAATAAACTCGACAATCGATAGCACGACATCGGGAGTCCTAAGCAGTGACTTCAGCGATCATATGCCTATATATCTGTTTCTAGAACGTAAAGGTGCCGATAAAAGTGCGTGCACTGAAAAGACAACGTACCGCAAGATATCGGCTCAAACGCTAGACAAATTCAGCGAATCCGTGCGAGAAATAAACTGGAGCGAGATTTCTGGCATTGAAGATGCCAATGAGTCATACTATAAGTTTATGAGCAAACTCGAAACGCTGTACGTCAAATAATTTCCGCTTGAAAACTATCGAAGTCGAAGAAAGTCGCGCAAGCCATGGATTTCGAAAGAACTCGTTGTGCAAATCAACAAAAAAATAAGCTTTATCAGTCTTTTATCAAGCCGAAGGACTTGTCAAAGTGGGAAGAATATAAACAGTTTAGGAATAAATTGAACACAGAAAAAGAAAAGGCGAAAAATGACTACTATACAGCTGTATATTTAACAATGATTGTATGCGCAGAAGTGACAAAGTATGGAAAAAAATAAACAAAACACTAAATCGGAAGTCAGTCGATACACGTACAGATACGTTGAACATTGATGGCACCTTTGTAGGTGGCACAGAACTTGCGAACCATTTGAACAATTTCTGTTAAAGTAGGATGCGTAGATCACTACATTCAAGATACAATGCATGCAGCTTCATTAGGAGAATCTTTATTCCTAAAGCCTACTAGCATTCCTGAGGTGATTACAGCATTCTTATCCTTGAAAAATAGCCACAGTCGAGAGGTAGATGATTTCGAAATTAGGCCAATTAAGCACTTAAAGGGACACTAAAGGGAAACCATAAATCAGTTTAGACTAATAGAGCATTGTTTGAGAACCCTGCAGGCAGTCATTTCAAAAAAAATAATTTGATTATTAGATGAGAAAATGAAGGTCCAAGTATCAGTATTTGAATTTCGCGCCGAAACCCCGGCGGCGGTACGTCAGTATGACGTCAGGGATTCCAAAGTATGTTTTCGCATTTGGGCCGCGTTGGCTGAATAAAGGTCCCCGAAACTTGCCATGTTTAATATTTGGTTCCTTTAGAACACAATGTAGTCGATCTGTACCGCTGTATATAATTAGTAGGCCCTAGAAGATGCCATCAATATCCATGACATCACAAACCCCAGGTGCGGGAACTCAAGTAGGCATCGCCACCCGTATTTCGTTCTTGCGCTTGTTCTGGCTTACCAAACGTCTTATCGTTGGAAGAGTGGTGTTTTTGGTGTTGTAGAACGGTAATTTACTGATGCAGAAATCATTGTTCACTTTAGTGTCACTTTAATAGACTTACTCGCACCTGAAGTAATGCACATTTTTAATATTTCCCTGTCAACTGGAGTTTTCCCGCGTAATATGCAGGTAGCGAGAGTAATACTTATTCACAAAGGAGGTGACAAAAATAACATTGGCAATTATCGGCCAGTGTCTATACTTCCCGTGCTATCAGAGGGACTCGAAAAGATTGTCAACTCTCGTATTGATAATTTTTCGCAATAACATAGCTTGCTAAGCGAGTGTCAACATGGGTTTAAGAAAAAGCGGTCTACTGAAACTGCTTAAGTATACAGAAGGAGCTTATTCGACAGAACATTGAAAAAGAAATCGGACTTTAGGGTTATACTTAGACAAGCCTTTGATAGAGTCAAAGCCTTTGATAGAGTCAACCATAAGTTATCGCTGATAAAGCTGGAAAAATATGGCTTCCGAGGAATAACACTTGAACTTATCCGATCTTATTTAGAAAGCCGGCATTAGTTTGTTGAAATTAACCATGCACTCAGTTATGCAATCATATCAATCATGCAATCAATTATCATTAATCAATTATGCAGATGATTACTCTATTTTCTTTACAGGTAAAGATTTAAAAGAAATAACGCCTATAGCAAGCTGCGATTGTTATGGACTTCGAGCATGGTTTAAGGCAAACAGCCTCATCCTCAATGAAACCATAACAAAATGCGTTATTTTTCATGCTCCGGGAAGTTCTACTACATCGCCAGATAATATTGTTGTGGATCCGTATAAAATTAAAATTACGTCATCCATAAAAACCCTAGGCGTAATATTCACAGCGCAGGTGTCCTGGAATGGACACGTTAGTCATGTTTGCTGAAATGTATGAAAACTTGTTGGTGTGTTAAATCGGAATCGAAGGGCATTTCCTTTTAACGTTAAGCGTCTCATTTATCATCCTCTTTTCCATTCACATCTCAGTTACTGTTCACTTATACGGGCTAACACTACAGCGCAAAATATTCAAATGCTGGAAATACTTCAAAAGAAAGCGATTTGGGCGATAGCGAACGTTTTTTTTTTTTCGGGCATACGCAAGAGCTTTTCCAACAAAACAGAATAATCAGAGCTCGTGACATATATAAATTCAAAACATTACTAAGCAATAGAAATGCTATGCTGGGAGAACTCGATTCATTCCTAACCCTGGCAACTTTACAAAAAAAGAGAAGTGCATGTTCATATTGTCACCAGGCACCATGGCAGATCCTTTTCTCACGTGCTAATTATGGCTGCCAACGCCTTAAACACACACTACCCTCCCTACTTAACATTTCAACCAACAAAATGTCGATGTGTTATCTCTAAACAAAACTAAAATATTCGATTTGTTCTTATAGATGTGTATTGTTAACTGCTCTAACAGTTGCGCAGAACTTTTGATGTACTCTCGTTGTGTTTATACGTTCACACTTGCAACTATTATGCATAGAATCCAGGTTTCCGCTGCAGTGATTGCGCTCGGACCATGTAGCAGGGTTTGCGTTGTAAACTGGATGCTGCAAAGGGCGTCTTTGCGTTTGTAAAATTCGAGGATGTTGCGACGCCCTGGGCTACGTTATCGAGGTGTGTGTCGTGAAAGCAGCAGTCTATATGCAGATTTTCTTTTTCTATGTTTTTTAACACAGATGCAAATATATATTTGCAAGTATGTCAAATGATTTGTAAGAAAAGAACGGTTCCTGATGGTAACTTGTGTTTATTGTACACTTCTGTGAAATTTGTTATATGTATGTATGTGTGTCTGTATGTACATATGTCTATATATGTATATACATATTGTTACGTAGGATGACGCAGACGAAAAGCTATGTACAAATATATTTACAAGGAAAATACGCTGCGCTAGGCCAAGAGGCAACAGCCCGCGCTAGCATCTAAGCGTCGTCGTCGTCTTCACACTGCTGGCCTTTCGTGATCGCACATATTGTGCCGTAGCACTACCCCCGGCTGCAAAAGCGCCGTCCCGGAGCGACTAAAGATCGGACTCGGAAGCAGTGTAGTAGGCCTTGAGCCTACTGACGTGTACGACATCACTAGATGCCACAGGAGAGGACGAGGTTGAGCCCACAGGAGCAATTTCGTAAGTCACAGGCGTCACCTGGCGCAGCACGCGGTAGGGCCCTGTGTATCGCGAAAGAAGTTTCTCTGAAAGTCCGACGTGACGAGAGGGCGACCACAGGAGCACGAGCGCACCAGGCGAAAACTGTACGTCACGATGGCGGGCGTTGTAATAACACTGCTGAGTGGTCTGTGAGGCCGTAAGTCGAGCACGGGCAAGCTGGCGTGCGTGGTCGGCGAGGGCGATGGCGTCGCGCGCATACTCGCTTGTTGAGACCGCAGCAGGAGGAAGTGCCGAGTCTAGGGGCAAGGTAGGTTCGCGACCGTACAGGAGATAAAAGGGAGAAAATCCGGCGGTGTCGTGCCGGGAAGAATTGTACGCAAATGGTACGTAAGGAAGGGCAATGTCCCAGTCGTGGTGGTCCTTGGAAACGTACTTGGCCAGCATATCGGTAAGAGTACGGTTTAACCGCTCTGTCAGGCCATTGGTTTGAGGATGGTATGAAGTAGTCAGTTTGTGTTGAATGGAGCAGGAACGCACAATGTCAGCGATAACTTTCGAGAGGAAGTTTCGACCACGGTCAGTAAGCAGCTGTCGCGGGGCGCCGTGAAGCAAGAGAATGTCACGCAAGAGAAAGTCCGCGACGTCAGTGGCGCAGCTGGTAGGGAGAGCCCGAGTGATAGCGTATCGGGTGGCGTAATCAGTCGCGACGGCTACCCATTTGTTCCCAGAGGATGACGTGGGAAAGGGACCGAGCAGGTCTAATCCAACACGAAAGAACGGTTCCACAGGGACGGTGATCGGCTGGAGATGACCGGCAGGTAGCACCTGAGGTGTCTTCCGACGCTGGCAGGGATCACAGGCAGCAACATAGCGTCGAACGGAGCGAGCGAGACCAGGCCAATAGAAGCGGCGGCGGACGCGGTCGTACGTGCGGGTTACCCCAAGATGTCCTGCAGTGGGTGCGTCATGCATCTCAAAGAGCACAGCCTGTCGTAGATGTTTTGGCACGACAAGAAGAAGATCAGGGCCATCAGGGAGGAAGCTCCTTCGGTACAGAATGCCGCCCTGGAGGACATATCGGCGAACGGATGCGTCGGTAGGTGTAGAGCGCAGACGCTCGATGAGTACTCGCAGCGATAGGTCTCGGTACTGCTCATCGGCGATGTTAGCGAAGGCAGACACAGAGAAAATGCCGTCGGCGGTACTACTGTCGGCGTCGTCAGGCTCGTCTACCGGGTAGCGAGACAGGCAGTCAGCGTCCTTGTGTAGTCGGCCAGATTTGTTGGTGACAGAGAACGAATATTCTTGGAGGCGTAAGGCCCAGCGACCAAGTCTTCCTGAAGGGTCTTTCAATGAGCATAACCAACAAAGCGCGTGATGGTCTGTGACAACGGAAAAGGATCGGCCATATAAGTATGGGCGGAATTTCGCAACCGCCCAAACTAGGGCCAGACACTCGCGCTCAGTGATGGAATAGTTGCGCTCCGTGGGTGAGAGGAGCCTGCTGGCGTAAGCGATAACACGGTCGTGGCCACGCTGGCGTTGTGCTAGTACTGCTCCAATTCCGTGACCGCTGGCATCAGTACGGACTTCGGTAGGCGCAGAAGGATCGAAATGGGCCAGAACGGGAGGCGTTGTGAGAATGTCGATGAGATGAGAGAATGCAGAGGCCTCGTTATCGCCCCACTGGAAAGGAGAGTCTTTTTTCAAAAGGTCGGTTAGTGGTCGTGCTATGGCGGCGAAATTCCTCACGAAACGGCGGAAGTACGAACAAAGGCCGATGAAGCTGCGCACATCCTTGACACACGTCGGAACAGGGAAGTGCGTAACAGCGTGGATCTTGCCTGGGTCCGGTTGCACTCCGTTCGCGTCAACGAGATGTCCAAGGACGGTAATCTGGCGACGGCCGAATCGGCACTTCGATGCGTTGAGTTGCAGACCGGCTCGCCGAAAAACGTCCAGGACTGCTGAGAGGCGCTCGAGGTGCGTAGCGAACGTTGGGGAGAATACGATAACGTCGTCCAAGTAGCACAAGCACGTGGACCATTTGAAACCGTGAAGAAGGGAGTCCATCATGCGTTCAAAAGTGGCAGGAGCGTTACATAGGCCGAAAGGCATCACCTTGAATTGATAAAGACCGTCGGGTGTCACAAAGGCAGTCTTCTCGCGGTCGAGATCGTCCACGGCAATCTGCCAATAGCCGGAGCGAAGGTCAATAGAGGAGAAATAGCGAGCACCGTAGAGGCAGTCAAGGGCGTCATCAATCCGAGGTAGGGGGTACACGTCCTTTTTGGTAACCCTGTTAAGGTGCCGATAATCCACGCAAAAGCGCCGTGAGCCATCCTACTTTTTTACCAGCACAACCGGTGACGCCCAAGGACTACATGACGGTTCAATAATGTTGCGTCATCGGCAATGCCTTTGAGGATGTGGGAAACCTTGTCTGACTCAGTCATGTGGGTGTCAACTTTGCGGCACAGAGCCAAGACGTCCTGAATGTACGTGACATAGGGCTCTGTTGACGTCTGCACACGGCCGGAAAGCGCCTTCTGCGCGGCAAGTTTTTGACCGTAGGGGTTGCCGAACAAGTCTCGAAGCTGTGTCTTAAGTGAATCCCAACTGGTGAGCTCATCTTCGTGCGTGCGATACCAAACTCGAGGTGTGCCACCGAGGTAAAAGACTACGTTGGCGAGCATAATAGTAGGGTCCCACCGGTTATTGCGGCTGACGTGTTCATAGAGGCTGATCCAGTCATCGACGTCTTCCCCATCGTGGCCCGAGAATACGCCAGGATCACGGGTAGCGGGGAGAGTGATGTAGGTCGTCGAAGGGGCATCAGGTGTCGGAGCCGGCGGAGTCGGGTTGTCGTCGCCGGGAGCCATGAAGGAAGGCTCGACGTACCGTCCACTGCGAAGCTCCGTGACGAGGTACAGGGAACGTCCACCTCCACCAGATATGTTACGTAGGATGACGCAGACGAAAAGCTATGTACAAATATATTTACAAGGAAAATACGCTGCGCTAGGCCAAGAGGCAACAGCCCGCGCTAGCATCTAAGCGTCGTCGTCGTCTTCACACTGCTGGCCTTTCGTGATCGCACATATTGTGCCGTAGCAATATATATATTGCTTTTGCATTGTTATGATATATGCGATTGAGTCTGTGTTAAATAATAATATGCAAGATAACAGATTGTAATCCTATACTGGGAGTTACTTCAAAGAACTATATTGTAGCTAGTTTCTATGTAGTAACATGAAAGTATGTACGTGTACTTGCGTTTAAAATACTCTTATATCAGCACTTTATGCATGATTGTATTGATAAACCAGCCGCTACCGTGCCTGTCTGGGAGACCGGAGCTTTTTCAAGCGGAAGAAATTTCGGCTTTTCTTCCGGCTCTCCCTTTCTCACCTTGTATGAAGTGCTGACAATAAAAAATCATGTTGATGATGTTGATGATATTTTGTATTGAGTCGCCATTGAATCATCCATATCTTCATATTTTTATCCATCTTTGCATGCTTTTTATTTTGATGGTTTTTGTGACTGGACTGCCCGTCATCTTGCGTCAGGTATGGCTACAGCGGAGTCGAAATACTGCCATTGTTATTTTGCTGTTCGTCAGTGTTATTGTGGTCGTAACTATATCCAGGCGCATTTTTGCCGTCGTCGTCGGCGCCATCGTGACGTTCCACATAAAGTCCGGGCGGCGATGATACCCGCTCGCCATATGCTGTGCGAGCGAAATCGCGCGCCCTCGCGGGGGGGGGGGGGGGGGGGGGGGGAACGCGCCGTCTTCCGTCGCGCGCAAGGCACGGGGGGAGGGGTGGGGGAAGGGGGCGTTCTACTGCAGCGGCTGCTGCCGAATGGCGCGGCCGCGCATTCCTCCTCTTGAAAGCGACCAGCGACGCGGACTGAGTTCACCGCTTATTTCTCGTCGAAGCGAGATGCAGCAAGATGGTCAATTCGCTCGCTGCTATTGCCGTGCTTCCTCACTCCAGCGTTTGAAGAGCGAGCTTCAGCGGTCATCGAGCTAGATGTGTTTCATGTTTGCTTGTGCGCTCCTCGCACCATGCGTGTTAATTTACTTAAAATGCAAATGTTTACGAGCTCATATGGCCGGTAAAACTACTATCCTCACTTCGTATAGCTGTCTACTAATTTGCTATCGCAATCGGTGCTTCACCTTCCGGGCGAAAGTGCGAGTTTCCTTTCTTCTTTTTTTTTTTGCTCACGATGACGTGTTCTTTGTTCCATTTTAGGCTTATAACTTTGAATTGTCTTCATGTACTGTACTCTTCGCCCCTATTCCCGCTATTATTCTCCCCTGAAACTCCTTTGTGGGTATTAAACAAGCAAATAAATGTTTATGCTAACAGCGTGAAGTCTTTCATGTCGAAACCAAAAAAACAAGGTTGTTTTTCGAAGTTGCGCCCAGAGAGATCAGTAGATTCTTTTTATTTTATTTTCAATTCGTCGTACGGCGACTTTATGTTTTCTATTCCCGCCCCCAGTGCTCTTCTTTGTCCTTGGTATAGCCATTACTATAATTTGCTTTTTTGCACCATTCTGGTATCCCCCTTTCGTTTGCACTGAACACGTGTTATATCGCGTGATTCATATTTCCCGCTAACGTTATCAGTTGAGAACTTAACAAGCATATTGTTGTTTCCGGAACTTGTTTCTTCCTTTTTACCGCTAACCATACGTATATAAGCAACTGCCTTGCCACCTGGACGCGGCTGGCAGTTTAATCTATACATAATTAAACTATAATGCCACAGGACGCGGAGGCTTTCTCTTCTATTGGAGGTGGCTTACACCACCGTTCCCCCAGTGGACTATGACGTCCAACAAAGTCAGTGACAACATCTGATGCATCACCCTTTCTCTCAGTTTTTCCGCGTTGGGGTGATATTTCCTGCGTTGCAACAAATTTACTTTCCGATATACCAAATCTGGTCTGCCTTTGACTGGACAGCATTAACGCGCGCCTTGACGGTAAACCAAGTAAATAATAAATCTGATGACATTTTCTTCGTTCACAAGAAGGACACCCGGTGTGTCCGATTGTGGCAAAGCAGTTCAACTCACAATCTTGTCCTACGCAATAAAGAGCTTTAACTTATCTCTAAGCTTGTTATATTTTACGTATTTCCCAGTTACTGGAGCCATGAAAGGTGGTTGTAAAGCCGGTAACGCACCTTATTTTATGAAGTTTCGCTAACTACAGATCGTTTGAGTCACTTTTTTGTTGTGTGAATGTTCTCGTCGGAGGTAAATCATCAATTAACTGCGCGTCAACGAACGTGCAACTACATTTTCGCGTTAGAGCAGCAATTATGTAAAATATAAGAGGTGGCCCCCGTATGAAACTATTCGTGCTCTTTTGGTAAACATTGTGTCACAATAGGTCGCAACACGCGTTATTTCAGCCATACAGCCCTCTCTTAACCCGAATGAGATGTCTAGACCTGGCTTCTAGGCGCCTTTAGTACAGCAGCAGCGGGCCTTGCACCACAGAATTTGTCGTGGCTATGCAGATGGCAGACTAGAGCTAGGCCGGTTGCGTATACCGGCAAAACAGCTGCAAAGATCTTCCCGGCTTGGTTCTCTGCCCTTATGCGACCTCAGCGCTTGGAAAGCAGTGTTTGTCCCCAATCCTAGGGCGTCCCTGCATAATAGGTGCTTTGCGACGCCACATTGACAATGGCCGCCATAAGAAAGCGCTCCCCCCCCCCCTGCTCATTTATACAGGGGGAACACCGCTGAAACATTCTTCACAGTTCTAAAGAATCTTTTAGCGCAGCGATATCACGCTTTACCATTGCCTTGACCACACCCACCAGTTTCTCATGTGCTAGCTAAACGGCGCTCTGTACATGCGCCATCAGCACCTTATGTACCTCGTGCAAAGATGCCAGGTGACAGAGATGGAAGCACCAGAGCGTTAGGCTGAAGTGTTTGAGAATAACTTGGCTTCATTGGGGTTCGCAAATCATGTTTACCGCTAAGCAGACGAAACACCGATACGTCGTTTTTGTTCCTTGTTCTGTTTCTTTAGAGGCAAGTTTGACATTCAGTAGACTGTTAACTGGGACTAGTCGGCCAACTGAAACTATTTGGCCTTTCGCATCGTGCATGCGCGGTGTGCGAGTGAGTTAATGGTAGCACGTACCTCTTCCGGAGGAGCTGATCACGACGGCGAGAATAATGGCGATCAGGGCTGCCAAGAGGATGACCATTAGGACGATGTAAAAGCAAATCCTCCAATTTTCTTCGCCGGCAAATCCACTGCGTGTGTTGCGCAGAAGTGCTGTCTCAACTGCTAAACTTAGTTTTAAGCAGTACAAAACACGGAAACACAAAAGGAAATATATGAAACTTTAGTGAATTAGGGTCCTGCACCCTTGTTCACGATATACTCTTAGGTGATAAAATTGTTCATCTATAAAACGAAATACCTTCCTCACGTCGATAACCCTTAATTGCACTGACAGGCAGCGAGAGCACTAGAGAAAAAAAAAAGGCAGATGAACGCGAACTCGATCAATGGACAGCACCAATGGACATCACGCGAAGCGAAACCCTGTAGGCATGTGATACAGCTGGTGAGCGTAAAGGCACATTTGCCTTTATACGTTTTTTTCTATTGTGTCTTAGAAAGGGACTAAGTACCTATATATGATATTGATGGTGTTGTTGGCCAATTATTATGCTCTTTCTTTTCTACCGCTACATTTTAAGCGTAATTGTGTGATTGATAAGAACGCTGGCTTGTATCATTTGCTTCATTTCGTTAGATTTCATCGGCTGGTTATCATTTTGCCTTTGACAAGGCATATCTTCGCAACGGTCCCCTATCTGCAACGGTCCCCTGAGCTTTTCACCCAGCTAACCTACCAGCTTCTTTAAGAACCAATCAAATCAAATCAACTTTATTTCCGAGGAACATCTGGATGAACTCCTGTGATAATAGCTGCAATCAGCAGTTTGACACATTTCAAGCTTATTTCTTTACTTATACATCAAGCCGTAGAACGGCGGAAGAGCGCGAAGGCACTCGGGAGGATATACCTTTTTTTTTTAGAAGGTCCAAAACTTTACAAAATTGTCAGGGGCAGATAAGACGCTTCTAATCCTTCATCTAAATTTGTGATTTCTCAAGGCGTATCCACTTGGAAAGAATTCTCAGGACTGCACCACTTTCGAGATATTACTTTTCAATGCGTCCGACGAAGTGCATTGGTGTTTCATTTAGATTTGTGCTTCGGTGCATAAAACAGCGTTTTTCTTAAAAGGAGTCACTGAAAGGCCAATGCATTTCGTCGGATACGTAGCAGATTCATATCTTGTAAATGGCGCAGTCCCGAGAATTTGCTCCAAGTGGATACGCCTTGTGAACTCAGCGGTTATAATTTGTTTTGATTTAAATAAGTGCTTCAAAGTAAATGATTTAAACGTTAATTAGCTCGGCTATGTTAATTATTTAATGAAGCATTTTGACTTCTCCTAGAACTAATGTCCACCTCATCAAATCATTTAGATAAAAGCTTAGACTTGCGCTATCTGCCACAGGCAATTTTTAGAAAACATTTAGAAGACGATACTTGGGGAACGAAAATCGCAACGACAATTTGGCAGAAAAGACGCAGCCATGTGACACTTACGTGTCCTGGTATTTGGAGTCCAAGGGTGGCTGCGAATAGAAGCAGTGCGCATGGACGAACTTTTTCATGTTGTTTTATCTGCAATAAAATGCACGCGTCAAAAAGTCTGAGCAGAAAAAGCGAATGAGGAGGCATCGGCAACATACTACACAAGGTAGTACAGAAAGGCACCACATGAAAAGAAAGTATAACAGCAACCAACACTAAATACTGCGCGAAACGCAAGACCAGTGCAGATCCGTCATGCAGCTTGCAAAAAGAAGCACTTATACCAGGCGTTTCAGCGAACGCTTTCAAATATATATATTTTTTAAATTCCCTCTTGTGGATAGCGCAATTCTAGTCCATGAGCTGGTCTACTCGAAGAGGCGAACATTACTTGGGCAGAAAATCGCAATGCATAATCAACTAATTAAAAATCCACTAATTATTATTTGAACGAATTACATTAGGCACGTATTGCAATTTACGATTTCTAGCTGGGGAGTTCGCAAGGTGAATCCACTTGGAACGAGTTCTCTGGATGGCGCCAGTTGCGGAGAATGCACTGCCGTTTCAGTTACTTTTGTGCTTCAATGCATAAAACGACGTTCTAAGAAAGTAAATGGAACGACAGTGCATTTTTTTTTACCGCAAGTTTCACAGGGTATCTCTCGTAAATATTGTCATTCACACAATCATTTTCAAGTGGATATGCCTTGCCGTCTAAACTGCTCGAATTTGTAAATTGTAATATGTGCCATAAAGTAATTCGGTTAAATTTATCAGTGAATTCTTTGTTAATTAGTCGATTATGCAGTTCAATATTTTGCGCAGGTAATACCCGCCTATTCAAGTAGACCAGATCGCGGACTAGAATTGTGCTATCTGCCACCGGCAATTTTCAAACGTTTTTTTAAAGCATTCGCTGAAACACCCTATAAGGCATGTCTAGCAATGAATTCTAGGGGTCGCATGGATTTCAAGATTTGCGTCGTCAAACTTGTCGTAAAAATGCAATTGTTCCCCAAACTTTTTTTTTCAATAAACTACCGTTTTAAGATTTGAATTAGTGACTATAACACCGGAGTATTTCGTTGCACACTTTGGGAATGAATGTCTCGAAATTGCTGTCATCCTGAGAATTAGCTCCAACTGAATACGCCTTTTGAAATAACCGGCTGCAATATGTAATTTAGAATATGCGCCGTGGATTAATTACAATTTTAATTGGAAATTTCTTCTTCATTTCGATTACGCATTTCGATTTATTGTGCAAGTAATATCCGCTCGATAGCATTCCAGTCCACCGACTAGAATTATGCTATCTGCAACAGGCGATCTTTTAAAAGCGTATAATATTAAAAAAGGCATCAAGCTCCAGCGGGCAGCCGACATGATAGACCTCCATGCCGAAAGTAAAGGGCTGAGCTGCTCCCCGACGCAGTCGGAACTAGTAATCATCAGGCCCCGGACGAGGACAGACAACGCATCCCCTCCCAAAATCTCGATAGACTTAGACGGGAAAGAAATTCCGCAAGTAGATGAGATCGGAATTCTGGGCATGCTCAAAAGCAAAACAGGAAACAACCACACGACTATTGCTAAGCTAGACGCGCACGCAAACCAAGTGATAAGCATCATAAGAAGAATCTCGGCCAGAGGTCGAGGGCTAAAGGAAAGGAACAAGTTAAGGCTGGTCCAGGCCTTCATATTGCGTCGGATCTGCTACTCAACCCCATTCCTTAATCTCAAAAAACCAGAAAGAAACAAGTTAGACGCAATAATAAGGAAATGCACGAAAGGTGCACTGGGACTACCAATCTCGACCTCAACCGAGGCACTAGAGGGGATTGGGGTGCATAACACATGGCAAGAGTTCGCGGAAGTGGCGAGAACGGCACAACTCGAACGCCTGAGTCGAACCGCCTGATTCTAAACTGGGTAGGACTACAGGAGAACAGAGGAACCAAATACCCGACATTCCACATAGAGTCCAAAATTAGGAAAGCCGTCACAGTCACACCGATACCTAAGAACATGCGCCCGCAACACGATCAGGAAAGGCGCCAGCACAGAGCCAAACACTTGGCAACAAAGCTAAGCAGAATGCCACCCGAGACGGTTGCGATCACAGACGCCGCCCTTGGCGAAGACGGAAGCACCGTCTCAGTGGTAGTCGACGGGTCCGGAGTAGAAAAGGGCGCGATATATACAAGCGGAGTAGACGCCACGGCAGCGGAGGAAGCGGCGATCGCCCTAGCGTGCATTAGTATGGACGCGAGGGTGATCGTTAGCGACAGCAAATCGGCAGTAAGAAATTCCTGCAAAGGCAAAATATCAGACTACGCGTACAGCATAATATCTAAAGGCAACATAAACAGAGGGATCACCCTAACCTGGTGCCCCGCTCACTCCAACATCGAAGGAAACGAAGCCGCCAACGCCCTCGCCCGAGCGCTCATAATCCGGCGGGAGGGGGGGAGGGGAGGATGGCCTCAACCTAACTTTAAGGTGAAAACGCTCACGACCTACCACGAGGTCAAAGAGCACTACAGATTAGGTCGCAGGAATTATCCACTCTCGGCTGGGTGCCTGACGGGTCCACAGAGGCAGTCACATGGCGCCGCCCACAAACCAAGAACCACGTCTCCCAGATGGAGATAACTCATGCAAACGGGAAATCCAGAGGACCAATTATGCAGATTCTGCGATAAAATAGGAACTCTAAGACATAACCTGTGTGAGTGCAGCTACACCCCGGGATATAATTAATTCAAGGACGAAGACGCATGGGAGACCGCGCTTCATAGCGAAGAGCCGGCGGCACAGGACAGCATTGTCCGTCTTGCAGCCGAAGCGGCAAACCGCTTCGTCTACTAACCCCTGCCCCTTAGGGTGACATCGGGCTCCCTGGACGCCTACGAGCGGTACCGGAGCTCCGGTGTCACCCCTTACGGACAAGAAAAGTTGTTACAGACAAATATATGTGGCTACAATGACCTCACAGAAACACGGAATAATGTCGTAACTAAATACAAACACAAACGCACAGGCAACCACTCATCCTTTGATCACGAGATACATAAAAAGTGAGAGCGCATTGACATCGTTTCTTTTCTGTCACAACAGAACATAGAACATCTTATTGGCCAGACCTACATAAGCTGCTCGACAAGAACACTTCAGGCGGAATAATGCGCATTAAGTGCACCTCCTTTCGTGAGTGCAAACAAGAATACATATGCAGATTTAGAGGATAACATAATATCAGTATGCAAGATATTTTCATCTGTTTAGCAGTGAAGGATTCACAGTAAAGGATTTAGCAGTAAATGAGCGGAGATAATTGTGGCCACCTATCGTTCTCGTCAACTGCATGCACAAGCCAGCCCCCCCCCCCCCCCCCAGAAAAAAAAAAAACCTGCATCCGCGCCTGTTTGAGACACGCTCCTTATTGCTCGACTATTGTCGATCTCCAAGCCCAAGTAAAGGATGGTGTAAGGCCCGGGCCGTTTGCACACAGAACATTGTCTTGAAGCTATCTAGCTGGAATCCTTGGTTCCTTCGGAGAGGATTCCTACGACAACTGTGAGAAAGCTCAAAGGAAGACGGGAAACCTCAGCCTAGAGCAAACTTCAAGCTGACGAGGAGTGTGGCTTGCTGAAGGCAAACATAAGGACTTGTAAACCTTGATCATTACGCTTCAGGTCCAGTACGTGTCACCCGCACACGTCGCGTGGTATTTACATTTGACACCGTCCACTCCGTCGCACACCGGCCTGCACGTCTTGCACGACAACCATTGCGGAAGTCGACTTGACAGTTTGCCTGAAGAATATTCGAAGTTTCCGAACAGTTCGAGCAGGAACGAGGCCCTCGTCTTCTGGCAGCTACATGATCTAGCCTGATGCGGTAGCGCGTGGCACGCAAGCGTCACCTGTGATGATGATGATGATGATGATGATGATGATGATGATGATGATGATGATGATGATGGAAACATTTTCTTTATTGAAAGGCTAGGCGAAACTGGGAAGGGGCCCCGGACTTCTGTGAGGCCTTCGCTGACGGCCCCTGCCCGCCGGATCATACCCTGGCGGACCTCGGAGGAGCCGTCGTGAACGACGCCATCCCATCGCTCTGTGGTGCGCGATGCAAGAAGGATACGGGGGAGGGAAGAGATACGCGGAAGGGAAGGTTGGTGGCGAAGATACTCACCCTACCACCGGCCGTGCTTATCTGGGAAAAGCCGGAAGGGGGCGCCGGTGCCAGTGCATGGATGTCGACCCCTCCAGGCGGGTATGGCAGGAACACGGGCTCAGGCTGCATTTCTTGCTGCATCTGCAAGAAGAAAGAAATCGGCTGTTCCTGTATAACCGGTCGATTACCTTTTGCTAGCTTCTGTGAATGAAAGATAACAGATATAATCGATCTATACTGATAGAACTCATGGAATAGATAGGTAAGTTAACTTATACAAGAATGTGATTGTAGGCCAGTTGGTGGATCAAGATTTGGGAAGTTACCGCAAAGAACACGGGGGACGCTTCGTATTGTCTCTTCTTTCGTCCCATGTGTTCTTTGCTGCAACTTCCCAAATCAAGAGAGATAGGGATGTTTAAGAATATTGACAACAAGCAAGTCGACGCACACAAGCGCTAGCTTCAGCAAATGTTGTTATTCGAGACAAGTGGACATATAAATACACGCATCATGGGAAAGCTAAGATGCCACGCGCGCAGTGTATCACGCTCGTTCTATATATATATATATATATATATATATATATATATATATATATATATATATATATATATATATATATATATATATATATATATATATATATACAATGAGAAGCCAACAAACACTGACACCGAGTACAACACAGGGGAAATTGCATGTGCTCAATAAATGAAATAAAGTAATGGTAAAAAAAATGGAAATTAAAGTGGATGAAAAAACAACTTGCCGCAGGTGGGAACCGAAGCCACAACCTTCGCAAGAAAATACCCAAGAAAGTGGATGGGGAAACGCCGCCGCGGTAGCTCAATTGGTAGAGCATCGCACGCGACATGCGAAGGTTGTGGGTTCGGTTGCCACCTGCGGCAAGTTGTTTTTTCATCCACTTTAATTTCCATTAATTTATAGTTTCTTTATTTCATTTATTAAGCACAAGTAATTTTCCCTATGTTGTCCTTGGTGTCAGTGTTTGTTGGCTTCTTATGATATGACTATACATATATATATATATGCTAAGGTACGAGGGTTGATCCAGAAATGAGCTTCCCAAAGAGCTCCAGCCACCCGGGAACGTGGGAGGCGAAATCCGGCAACACTGCTAGCGCGGCTTTTCCCCCACTCTCAATTCCTCCCGGCCGCGCTTCGCTGCGCCACTTATGTTTAGCTCAGCAGCGGTCCCAAATGCAGGTTCCCATTGTTGATCCCGTCAATTTCGATATTCGTTCCGTAATTCGCTTTTTGCACGCCAAAGGGACTCCACCCGCGGATGTCCATCGTCAGTTGACAGAGGTGTATGGCGAGAAGTGTATGTCCGCTCAACACGTTCGAAAGTGGTGCAGGGAGTTTAGTGCAGGTCAGAAGGAAGTCCACGATGAAGAACTGAGTGGAAGACCGTCACTTTCGGAAGCGGTTATCGAGATGGTCTAACGCGAAATGCTTCAAAACAGATGGATCACCGCCTGTGAACTTGTTGCTCAGATTCCCGGGAGTTCTTACGGTACAGTGGAAAGAACTTTGAGAAATTGGGGTATTACAAGTGTTTTGCTCGATGGGTACCTCGGCTATTGACATCAGACCACAAGGCGAAAGGCTTTGACTGTGCTCGCCAGTTTCTTCAAAAGTGTCAAGAAGATAAGGAAGGATTGTCGGACTCCATTGCTACGCGAGACGAAACGTGGGTGTTTCATTTCGCTCCCGAAGCGAAAAAAAAAATTCATACAGTGGCGTGACCCAGAGTCACCAGTCGCAAAGAAGTTCAAACAACGTCCTTCGGTTTTCAAAGTCATGGCCAGTGTTCTTTGGGGGGGATCTTAAGGGGATACTGCTGATCGATTTCATAAAACGTGGGCCAACAATCAACTCGGACAGTTATTGTGCAACACTAAGAAAACTCTGGCGAGCTATCCAGAACAACCGGCGAGGACGACTGGCAGCCGGTGTAACGCTGCTTCACGACAACGCCCAACCTCACGTATCCCGTCAAACCCAGGAGCTTTTCACAAACCTTGAGTGGACTGTCACGCCCCACCCACCGTGCAGTCCAGACCTCGCGCGTTATGATTATTACTTGTTCCCCAGGTTAAAGGAACATTTGAGTGGCCAACGCTTCCGGAGCGACGATGGAGTCAGAGGAGAGCTGACACGCTTCCTCAACGCGTTGGCGGCGGAGTTCTACGACATTGGGATGCACAAATTGAAGCACCGTCTACAATATTGCGTAGAAAAAGATGGCAATTATGTAGGGCAAGGTTTCATCTTTCCAACGATGTAAATTTCTGTGAGAATAAACAATGTTGTCTATTTCTAAAATTGATGTAAACCTTATCGCTGGGTCAACCTTCGTACATATGTACTTGCGAAGGTGTGCACTCTGTATCTGAACTTACATTTTTTTTCTGCTTCCATATTCACCCTCTGTGAAACTTTTCGCGCTGATCCAGCCTTGGCCTGCAGTGTGCAAACTTGGCTGCTGTTTCGATATGCCAGTACAGAGTCAGCGCTTCTGATGTGGTTCGTGTTTCTTTGTCTCCATCTCAGTCGCGCTGCGCCCTTTGAATAGCTAGCTACCAACTCGACCAATTCAAAGTTTTACTGCAACATATTTCTTCTACATTGGGCGCTTTTCTCTCTGAAACTTTTCGCACTTATCCAGCCTTGACCTGCGCAAACTTGATTGCTGCTTCGACGTGCCAGTCAGCCTCTTGTCAGCCAATTAGATAAGACAAGCCGCTACTGTAGGCAATGTTATTCGTTTTTAAAGCAAACAGAAGTGACTTCCTATAAACGAGTAGAGCGTTTGATTGGTCGATTCAGACAACCGTGCGGGTCACCACCCGATACTTGCGTCAGCGCGCGGTTACGCAAATTTGATGTCAGGAGACTGGAATAAAACGTATTGGAATATTTTTACGTTATAGGACCCCATTATGAGACATTGATGTCCCCCAAGGTCAGTATAGACCCTATACCACCGATTTCACCCTATCATTTCACCGATTTGGGGCACAACAACAAAAAGAAACATAAATAAAATACTTGTCCTACAAAAAAGGATAATTTGCTACGTTGGAAACATTGAACGTCTGGGAAACACACGCAAATCATTTGAAAGGTTCAGTATCGTTCGGGTTGACAATATTTACTCATACCGCTTGTTGAACACACTCTACTTTTCAAACAGAGTGCTCTCGGACTTTATTACAGCCTTATCATGTCTAGAGCGTCGTGTTATTACAGTACCTACAAGAAACACCCACATATGGTCTATACCGCGATTTCGTACAACTTATAAATATCAAACTTTGGCATACAACGTCCCAACAACACTAAACACGTATGAAAACACAACCAGTTGCAGTAAAAAACAGTTACGTTCTTTCTTTTGTTCTATTGTTTGCTAGTAAAAGATTCAGTATCTTAAAATATCTACTATATATAACGTATATGCTGCTTGCAAATCGGTTATTAAAAACATTAATTTTTTGCAGCACTTCTAGAGTGTTTGTGTGAGTGTAAATATGCGGTACTATGTGTCGAAATTTGCATATGCATTTTCATGTGCATCGCATTTCAAATGTATTTGTGTGATTTATGAATGTTATATTATGCATTGTGATCTGCATCTTTTTCATTTTTGTAACAGTGTATCTTAGTACTTTTCCTCTGCATTTTGTATAGCCGCTGCCATGTAACGGTTACCTGGGCCCCGTCAAGCCGTTTTTACGGCTTTTAGCCCAGCGGACCTTCCAGCATATTGTCTGGTAAATAAACTTGAATTTGAATTTGAATACACTGGAAAGACATCCGGGTACTCCCCTTGCCGAGAAATGTGCACCCCACTCACGATGAGGAGTACCGGCTAGCCAGGGTCCAAGCACTCCACAAGCAATATCGCAATAACTCAGATGTAGTCTGTGTAGACGTATCGCCATATAAAGCCCGTAGTGCCCATGACGTGGCCGTGGTATAGACTAGAGAGGTGCTATTACATCCGGAGGCGCGATTAAGATCCACAGCATTGAGTGTGCGGAGGAGCCAGCCATCGCCTTGGCCATCGCCTCTTCGAACTGAAAGATTATAACCAGCGACTCCACGTCAGCTGTTCGCAATTTTCTAAGGGGCGTATCTCCCCTGGGGATTCTAATATCCTGAAACGAAACTGATATCGGCGCCCCGTCATGATTACCTGGGCACCGGCGCATTTCTCATTGCCCGGGAACGAAGTGACCCACTCCATCGCGCGAGATTTTGCCGACTGCGCTTTTGACCACGATGACCTGGCATCGGTGAGTGATCGGATGGTTTCTTTCTATGAGATCAGCACCCACTATCGCCTGAGCAAGAAGCTATACCCTGCAGGCGACAAATCGCTAAGGGGCAAGAAGTCACGTGGCGGAGGTTGCAAACGGGCACCTTCGCCAACTTAAAGCTTTATTCCAAAATTTATCCTGGGGAATACTTTGAAATTTGCCGCTGGTGCCACGACAGACAATCGGACATTAAAGTAATATAATATGGGCCTGCCCAGCCAAGCACCCACCACGAGCGCTCGCAACGTTAAATACCAAGGATTGGGAGGCTGCTCTGCTCAGCTCGGACCCCGACCAACAACATCGGGTCGTCCAACGGGCTGTGGAGGCCTATGGGCTCCTGGCCACTTAATGACCTTTTGATCCTTGTTGCCAGTAAAGTTTTACGCACGCCGCGTGAAGCAGAACGCCTTCGCGCGTTCGCAGCGCACGCTGCGTACTTTTCCACTCGCGTACCTGAAGCTGAGCGCGTCGCAACTCAACTGGCTGCCCACGACACTACAAGCCGGACCAAAGGGATCCAACCTCCGCCGAAGGGACTCGGCAGCAGGAAGCCGCGTGCCAAGCAAACATGCGACACGGTCGGCGGCCCACCAATCGTGAGTCTTTCGCTACAGCGAACAGTGAGTTCACGAAACAAACATGCAGCAACTTGTGTGAAGACACGCTTCACTTTCGTGTTCTGCCGATTCCCATGAAAGAGGGATCAACCATATTTTTTTAGAGTAATCGCTGGTGCACGCGTATACCCGAATATGTGTGCACCATTCGCGTGGCGTGCCCAATATGACCAGACAGTGCTCATGCGATATAAATTCGCGACAGCGTTCAATTTCGAATACTGCAGGTGCGTCTTGCGCCGAGCGATTACTTCGCAATGACAGTCCGTGGAAAACGAACCGCAGCAAAAATTCAAACAACAATGCCCGTGAACATATCCCACAAGCGTCATATCATATGACCTTGGACTTGCATGAGAACTTCGGACCTACACGACCCGATCTATTGGTATGAGATAATGGTCATAATAACTGCGTCGTCAAACATGCCTTAAGAAGATTTTTTTTAAGCTGGGCAGCATTATTATTTGTTGGGTTCAATTGAGGCTGGTGTTCGGGCACGTTCCGAAAAATATCGGTTCGTGTTTTGGTTTGATGCCGTCCGAAATTGTAGTACGGCTCCGGTTTATAGTCGAGCCTCGGATTCGGTTCGACACGCTAGTTGTATTCTGCGCTACTTCTGTTTACAAGTGAGTGAGACAGGTAGTAAAAATACCGACTTATAGGCTAAATCCCGGAAAAAATTGAGAAGAGATAATCTTCGATTTGGATAGCGGTCCTTCAAGACTAAGTGTTGTTGCTGCTTTAGCGTCATACGCTGTAGCCATAGTAGAAAACGAACCCAAACAAGAATAGAGAGGTGAACCACGAGGAGCTACACTTCAGCGGATACATAAGATGCTTTACTGAAATTATGCATGGCGCGAACGATCGATTCATTATATAAAAATATCCAGCATATCACTAAAGCTTGCGTATCTCTATCCTTCTCAATATATAGTTCAACCCAGCTATACAGTGAAAGAAAAATATACGTGCAAATGCACAATGTATACACTTTTGATTGCCAACGACAGCCGTGCTTACGGGTTTTTTTCTGCCTGAAAGCATCAAACAGATTCGTAGGCACAGTTTTCCCCGTAAAAATGCAAAAAATGCGAAAAATAAGGCTTCCTTGTGCTACGGCTGCTAATACGTGAAAGCTGCAGTGTGAAAGCTCCCAGCGTCTGAGCCACCCGAACTCGTGTACTGGAAAAGAGAGCTCTATTTGCACATATCACATTGGTCGTAGGTGCAGATGCCGTAGCAAATGTCGTAGCAAAAGCGTCGATGATAGGCCGGTGCTCATTAAGGTGATCGTTCAAACACCATTCCGTGTGGCCTGTGTGAGTACAGTTCTACATTTTCGGAGCTTATTTTGGGGCAGAATCGGAGGGTCTTTCTTGAAGTTTATCTTTAGCGCAAAAATCGGTGTAGAACGCAGCTTTCTTCTGACGGCGCAATGAAATTCCAAATTTTCCGGCCTGTGCATGCTGTGACACAATCGCGTACGCTCAACACACCTCGAGTTTTCTGTTAGATACCTCTAGATTGGGCGAAATCTGCCTATAACGCTGTAATAGATATGCGTGACCGATGGTGGGGTCGCACCTCTGTCCTTCTGCAAAGCAGCCCAATGCTCGAACCGTTGTGCCACGCACGCTTCTCTCGAGTGACACTGGCTCTTTAAAGCGCGTCACGGGCCAGCTTCTCTCGCATTCTTCCCTCGTGACAGCTCCACTGTGACAACTATGAGACGAGTTGCTGCACTGTGCTGCCTTTGGGATCGGCCCACATTCTTTCGTGAGACGGATACCTACAAAGTGGGTGAGCTCCACCCGTAATGTCATTGGATTAACAATTACGAGATTGGCGCTACCCCGAGTTATTAGTATCAGTGAACTTTCATGGCTCATCCACCGCAGCGCGAAGACTGCAAGAACTCGAGCCACGACTCCTCTGACCACTCTGCCTTTCCCTTCCATCGCTCCGCTTCTCGTTTTCATAGCAGCGACAGACTTTCTTCTTTGCATTGGAGTGCACGTTGATTCGCAGCTGCAAGGCCACCTATAGATTTGCCTTCAATGACTCTTTGCGGTTCAAACTGAATTCCTGGAAAAAAAGATTCAACGTACCTTCGTCTTCGTTTTATTTTTGTCTGTCTATACCCGCACCGCACTAGACACTTTGTGTCGCAGGCACGTTATGCAAGTTGCTTACGAATAAGACCTGCACGCATTTGACTATATATTATGTCGTAGGCCAACTCGTTCTCTAAAAAGAAACTGCGATGAGATTTTGGTGACGGGAGAGCAGGATTTGCCACACATCACGAAGACCCAATGCCGGCAAACCGTCTCGATGAGCAAGTCGAGATGCCTTATGCTGCTTGAGTGATAGGTGTTCTGTCAATAGGAGCACTTTCCATTCGTATACCTTAAGATTAATGCATTTGCCAGTCACACCACAAAGAAATAGACAAGGCTTGCAAGGCTATTACAAAATAGTTAAAAATTAGGGGGTTTTACGTGCCAAAACCACTTTCTGATTATGAGGCACGCCGTAGTGGAGGACTCCGGAAATTTCGACCACCTGGAGTTCTTTAACGTGCACCTAAATCTAAGTACACGGGTGTTTTCGCATTTCGCCTCCATCGAAATGCGGCCGCCGTAGCCGGGATTCGATCCCGCGACCTCGTGCTCAGCAGCCTAACACCACAGCCACTGAGCAACCACGGCGGGTTTACAGAATAGTAGTCTATTGTTTATTGAAATAAATAAATAAAGGAATAAAGGCATATTACTGCTGACTACATTGCAACTGCCTATAGAGAAGCCTGCTGACACCTAAATGACGGTCAACACTCGGGAGGCTGAGGGTAAGAAAGTAAAAGGGTAGAGAGAGGGGGTATCAGAGAGGATATAAAATAAATTGAACTATACATAAATAGGAGCAGTGCACATGGCGGTAGGTCGAATGGCGACCCCCTATGATGGACCTACGCTACTCGCTGCTCAAGGGGCCGTCATTCGACCTACCGCCATGTGCACTGCTCGTATTTCCATTGACGGAGTTCAGCAGCACGTGCAATTTGCAGAGCTAAGTTCGTGTGCCCAGCAGCTCATATTGGGATGGATTCTCTTTCTACGGCCACCGCCTACATCTGCTGTGGGCAACGCGTTCTCCACATGACCGACCCGACCTATTAACTTCATGCAGATGACGCACCACTTCACTTGCTTGCTGCAGAAGATACCGCGCTACCACCTCAACCACCTCGCCATCAAAGCATTGTTAGTATCACGTCTGGTGTCATTGACTGCGGCGAGGTGCTCGTATTACCATCTGCACGCTGCCTCGCAAGAGGGATAGCCTTTGCATCAGGGCTGGTTTGGTTTGATCATGGCTCTGCACTTCTCTGCGCTACAAACCCGACATTCGAAGAGATTGTCATCCCTAAAGGCACTATACATTGGCTTGCGCCAGTGAATCGGAGTCTATCTCTGTTGTTTCCTTTGAAGCAGCTTCCTCCGAAATTCCTTGTACTGGACAGGCCACATCTCCTTCAGCTCTTTCAGCTGCCATCAGTTCCGACCTGACACCTTCGCAGTTACAACAGTTGCTTGCTTTGCTCCAAAAACATGAAGCTTCGTTTGATGCGCATTCATCTTCATTGGGAAAAACTTCTATTACAACGCATCGGATAGAGACAGATGGCACACCCATCGTGCGCCTTAGACCGTATCGCGTATCGCTAGCCGAGAGGAAAGTCATTGACGAGAACGTCACCGACATGCTCCAACGGAACATAATACGCCCCTCTGCTAGCCCGTGGTCATCCCCCATTGTTCTGGTTCGTAAAAAACACGGCTCCGTTAGATTTTGTATCGACTACCGAGCACCTAACAAGATCACACGCAAGGACGTATACCCTATGCCGCGAATAGACGATGCCTTGGATTCCCTGCAGGGTGCCGAGTACTTCTCCAGTCTCGATCTGCGTTCCGGCTACTGGCAGATACCTATGCATGAGGACGATAAAGAGAAAACATCGTTTTCGACATCAGATGGGCTCTACGAGTTTAATGTCATGACTTTCGGCTCTGCAACGCGCCCGCAACGTTCAAGCGCATGACTGACACCGTTCTTCGTGGCTTGAAATGGAAGACTTGCTTGTGCTATCTGGACGATAATGTTGTTTTCTCGTCAACCTTCTCTCAGCACCTGAAACGTCTTGATGAAGTTCTCAGGCGCCTTGCCAACGCTGGACTTCAGCTAAACACCAAGAAATGCCATTTTGCAAGCAAGACGATCAAGGTATTAGATCACATTGGTGAGCAAAGACGGCATTCGTCCAGATCCTGACAAGGTTTCGGCAGTTCGGCACTTCCCTCGTCCCGAAAAGACCAATGATTTGCGCAGTTTCTTAGGCCTCGCTTCCTATTTTCGTCGATTCATACGAGACTTCGCCTCAATAGCGTCACCTCTGCACAAATTTCTGGGTTCTAATGTTCCCTTTGTGTGGTCTCCCGAATGTGAATAAGCGTTCGCCCATCTGAAACGCGCTCTCACATCTGAACCAGTATACTTCGCTATTTTTATGAAGCTGCTCCTACCCTCCTGCATACGGATGCTAGTGGTCACGGCATTGGTGGCATTCTCCTACAGCGAGACAACACTTTAGGGGAGAGGGTCGTCGCATACGTAAGTCGCGTTCTGACAAACGCCGAAAAGAATTACACCATTAAAAAAAATTAAATTATGGGGTTTAAAGTGCCAAAACCACATTCTGATTATGAGGCGCGCCGTAGTGGAGGACTCAGGAAATTTAGACCACCTGGGGATCTTTAACGTGCACCTAAATCTAAGTACACGGGTGTTTTCGCATTTCGCCTCCATAGAAATGCGGCCGCCATGGCCGGGATTCGATCCCGCGAACTCGTGCTCAGCAGCCTAACACCATAGCCACTGAGCAACCACGGCGGGTAATTACACCATCACGGAGCAGGAATGCCTAGCTATCGTTTGGTCTGTATAGAAGTTTCGACCTTATCTTCACGGCCGCCATTTCACCATCGTTACAGACCATCATGCATTATGCTGGCTTTCGACGCTGAAGAACTTGTCTGGACGCCTTGGTCGGTGGATCCTTCCTCTGCAAGAATACGGCTTTACTATTACCTACAAGTGCGGAAAGAAACATCAGGATGCAGACACGCTTTCTCGCTGTCCGCTTCCTATGACACCATGCAATGGACCTCCAACTACCATCCGTGACAAGTTCGCACGACCCCTCTTCACATGCTTTCTCGTTGGCCACTGTAGAGGAGATGCCTACACATGACAACATATTCTTCCAATCTCAGCCACTTGCAGACTCTTACTGTCGGCGCATCATAGACCACCTTCAAGGGGCTTCGCGCCCGCCTAACGCCCGCCTTCGTCGACAGCTGACGCAATTTAAGATTGACAATTGCGTCCTGTACCGTCATGTCTATGACCCTGACGGTCAACGCTGGGTTCCTGTCCTGCCACGCTGTCTACGTACTCATTTCCTGCAGGCTTCTCACAACGACATGAATGCTGGTCACCTTGGTTTCCAGAAAACCTATGACCGCATCAAAGGTCGCTTCTACTGGCCTGGCTTGTCCGCCAGTGTAGCGAGGTATGTGGCTTCCTGCGTCCTATGTCAGCGTCGAAAGCTCCCTACATCAGCTCCAAGCGGACAACTGCAACCGGTTCTGTGTCCGTCGCAACCATTTGAAGTCGCTGGCATTGACCTGTATGGTCCTCTTCCTGTGACTCTCACCGGTAAACGATGGATTGTGACAGCCGTTGACCACTTGACACGCTACGCCGAAACAGCTTGTGTGAGTTCTGCCTCAGCGACTGAAGTTGCTGCATTCGTACTTCAAGCCTTAATACTGCGTCACGGTGCTCCTCGCGTCCTCCTGAGCGACCGTGGGAAAGAATTCCTCTTGCAACTAGTAGACGAAGTACTCAGAGCCTCCGGAACCTCCCACAAGACTACCTCCAGTTACCATCCGCAAACCAACGGCTTAACAGAGCGATCCTATCGCACGCTGTCAGACATGCTAGCCATGTACATCGAGCCAGATCACAGAAACTGGGACGCAATTTTGCCATTCGTGACTTTTGCGTACAATACCGCCGTTCAACGCACAACCGCTTACTCGCCGTTTTACCTTGTCTATGGTCGCTCGCCCTCTTCCTGCCTTGACGTCTCTTTCTTCGCGCCAACTGTCGATCGATGCCCATCCTCCTGTGAAGAATATGTGTCCCGCATTCTGCGTTGTCGCCAGCTCGCCTGCATCAACACCGAAGCACGGCAACAGGACCGCAAGCAGCATTACGACGCCTCTCACCGCGTCGTGTGCTTCCGTGCTGGCGAGGAAGTAGTACTCTGGACACCAGTTCGTGCTCCTGGCTTGTGTGACAAGTTTCAGCTTCGGTTCATCGGCCCCTACAAAGTTTTGGAGCAGACTTCTCCGGTTAACTATCGCGTAACACCAGTTATTGTTCCAAATGACCACCGCTGCCGCGCTGCTGAGGTTGTCCACGTTTCCCGTATGAAGCCTTTCACGAGGCGTTCGCCGCCTCATTAAATTGCGGCCAGGATGGCCGCTCTCGCGCGAGGGGACATTAGTGTGGGCATTTAAAAGCTATACTTTGTCATCTGTACATGATCATCATCATGTGGGGTTCATATGGCGTTTTTCTTTATCATCGCTTGTGGGGCTCGCTCTTGTGTGATCCGTGTTTTGGACGTGGTCGGTTCGTTCGCCGCATCTCCGACGAGTAATAAACGTCGTGATAACTGCTGCATCACAATATATATATATATATATATATATATATATATATATATATATATATATATATATATATATATATATATATATATATATATATATATATATATATATAGAGAGAGAGAGAGAGAGAGAGAGAGAATGTTTGCTTTCAAGAGAAAGCAAACATCGACGCGGCTTTGTGGCGCTTATGTAAAAGTATTGGATGCCTTACTTCGTGGATTCGTCTCGAACGTCAAAAGAAAGCATGCAGTGGTGAACTACCCGCCGTGGTTGCTCAGTGGCTATGGTGTTGGGCTGCTGAGCACGAGGTCGCGGGATCGAATCCCGGCCACGGCGGCCGCATTTCGATGGGGGCGAAATGCGAAAAACACCCGTGTGCTTAGATTTAGGTGCACGTTAAAGAACCCCAGGTGGTCAAAATTTCCGGAGTCCTCCACTACGGCGTGCCTCATAATCAGAAAGTGGTTTTGGCACGTAAAACCCCAAATATTATTATTATTATGCAGTGGTGAAACTGCGAATCGCTATTATGAGTTCAACCAGAGGTTACTAAAGCCATATTTCAGATGCAATAACAATGAGAAGGTATTTCTCACCTGTGACGGCCTTGAAAGACAACACTGCTGCGCTTCTCTCGCTGGGTGCTATATTATACAGCCTCTTTCTCTTCTTAAATCGCACGTGGGTGTATGTTCATTTACCACTAAAATATCGCTTAGCGCACTTCGTTAAATGGATACGATACGTCTCGTTTTCAGTTATTCTTGCGTGCCTGTTTAGTTCGTGCGTAAGAAAAGGTTAATGAACGTTTTATTCCGACTATACATCTATTTTGTATACATTCAATAATTACAAATTGCTGGTAGTATGATTTGTTAAGAAATCTCGACTGTACTAGTATATAACTTGATCCAAACATTAAAAATATGCAAATGCGACGCAGCTGGACAGAACCGAGGTAATATATATTGTTTGCCGTCGCTTGCAGATACTCGGATTATATTTTTCATTCTGCCTGATTACATCATTAATATTAATTAAACAACTTCTCATACTGTAATTAAATCAGAAGTGTCAATGAAAAAATTGTAGAGTAACATGAAAAAACTACCGCTACACCTTTCTTTTGCTCAGTATACGTGCTACATAAGTGATTTTCCAAGCACAAAAGAAGCAGACGAATACACTCAAAGTGCCTCGAACGCCCAGTAGAGCGGCAATGATCTGCCAGATTTATTTGCCAGATTAATAATTTTTTTCTGGAAGTTTAATCCTTGCGGCGCGTGCTTTCCCTTGCCTGTTTTTAAACAAGCAATAGTTACACTGGGCCACGATACAGTGCTCGAATTTGAAAATAGTTTTACACTATAAAACAAAATTACACCCTTTGGGTTGTATCTGGCCACACAACGATAAATGTCATCTGTCTTGTCCGCATTTCCTTTCTTTAACGCTGCAAGCCCGGTACTCCCCAGTAACGAACGGCGTGCGCGTTATCAGCATGACAGAGCATTCCCGACAGGAAAGTAGCGGGCGCGGCGTTTTCAACAAAGGAAACGCAAACAAGGCAGATGACGATTATCATTGTGTGGCAGATATACACCCCAAAGGGTGTGCGTTTATCTAAGAGTGTATAAATAGGTAGACGATCTTTTTTTTAAATAGCCAATAAATTGAAAATACAAAGAGAGACAAGCACATATTTGAAGCGTTGCAGACGCCATGGTTGCTGGACCGTGAAATCAAAAATCATCATAGAGTGTGCGCACCGTGGACTAAAATATCATAGTATATTCTTGCCAAACGCCCGCTACCCAACATGGGTGCTATTCTCGACACGCATGGCGGCTGCACGGCCGCCATTATCTGCCATGTTGACTCTGATTGGCTGTGGAGAGCTCAAGTGCCTTGAAATTTGTGCCGGGAAACGGAAGTTTTGCGAAACGTCATTTTGCGTTTTCATCAAGATGACGAAACGTGACGTGAAGCTGCAAATTTTACGGACTAATACATTTTTTTGGTCCTTGGCAGATATATTGTGATGTTAGCGCTTCGAAAAGAATGTGAGCGGTAGCGTGCAGAAGCCAGTGCAATGCATCCGCAATTGCGCGAATATGTGGTGACGACCCAAGATATGCGCCATGCCAGCTTGCTGATTGGCTGAAGGAATATCTCGTGAGGAGCGTCACAGGAAGGGCTGTTTCGAAAACGTCATTTTGACGACGCGTGACGTTGCGCCGGGCCGCCATTGCTGATATTTTCCGCCATAATTTTTGCTGCGACGAGCCGCGCGAATTATGCTAATGAGCAGCCATATGCAATGGCAGCCGAGAGGAATGCGTATCGCCACATTTTCCCCGTCGTTTGGCGCCACGAAAATCTTTTATTCATTACGCGTGCTCATAGTATTTGCATCGCTCCCGGGTGGTGTTGGCATTTGTGTTTGGGCCATCATTTTTTTTTTAAAGAACGCGTTTATACGAAATAATATTGGTTAAGTATAGCAAACTTTCGGCAATGCTGTCCACTTTTCACTGCTGCATTTGTATTGTAATCAAGACTAATGCCTTTTCGCACAATCAAAAGTTATTACAACGGCCTCTTTCTAATTTATAAAAAGAAATGTACGCAGGGCGGCGCCTTGAAGTTTCCTCCTGCGGTTCGAGCACGGAGGAAGGAAACTTAGGAGAGGCCCTGACGTCACTCTTTGTGAAGCAAAAGTGAAGCCGGAAGTTGGCGTTGCTCATGGCGATGCTCCGCCTTTTGTGCCACCCTCCTCTCTTGTTTACATCTTTCGCGAAACCACGCCGCGCTGCGCGTGGTTTCGCGCGCGGAGCGCGCGCGCTCGCGCAACATCCGGCAGAGCACGGTGCAGGTAACACAGCACAACAAGGCACGGTGACTAACGCAAACCCGCCCACACAGCGCCTTTGCCACGGCACGAAACCTACCAGAGCAACACGTGTGAGCGCTCAAAAAATCAGAACAACGCCGCCATTGTGGCCCAAAAGGCGTGGCCATGCAGAAAAAAAATAAGAAGCAGCAAAAAAATTGAGAACCTATACGTCATTTTCGCCACACTTTTCTCCTTGCGCGCGGAGGGGGTAGGGCCTCTCCTTAGTTTCCTTCCTCCTTCCTCCATGGGTGCGAGCAAGACATGGCAGCGCCGGCGCTTGCGTCGCGCTAGTGGATATCTCTGGCGCCCGCAACGCTATCGGTTAATATTCGGCCGTTTCTCAGCCAGCCGAGTCGGGCTGAGTCACTTGCGTTTCACGAGATAGCGATAACGTGGCCTAGAACGTGCGCGCATCACCACTGGTATGTCGCGTATGGTGTCTCAAGCAAGAAAACAAGCGCGTTGGCACCAACATGCGATGACTCATTCCATTTTCCGCGGACACGCATCCTAGCTGTTGAAGCAGACGACGGCTTGTACGCACCAGACGACGGAAGCGAGAAGCGTTTTCGACGGAATAATCATACGCTTTGAGATAGCTGCTTTATTTTTACTGCGGAGGAAAACTGTTTTGCTTTACCGATAACACTACATTCAGTGCCTTTATTTCAGTTTCTTAGGCGAAACGTCAAGTTGGCGTCACGTTAGGGTGGCTAGAAGGGTGACTAGGGTGGCCTTCTAGCCACCCTAGTCACGTTACGTAAGCAAACCGAGGCCACCAGCGCCATTTTGTTTGCGTCTCGCCTACGTCTCGCATCGAAGAAAATGGCGGAATGTCCAGAATAGCGCCCCATGTACAGTTTATGCGGTTACACTGACGGATGGATGGGAGGATGGATGTTATGAGCGTGCCCTTTGGTACGGGGCGGTGGGCTGTCCCACCAAGCCCTTGCTATATATTAAGCTGCCCAATGTCCTACCTAGGTTAAACAATAAAAAAAGAACCCCTATGAACTCCCACAAACAAACTTTCTGATCCCCCATTGGGAACTTTGCTTTTGTACCTCTCCGTTTTTTGTCATTTACCTACTTTTCTTCCACCAATCTTCCAATCGCCTCTTAAACTAATCTCTATTGCCCACATGTTTACTTTTCCACTGCTCTCGCTGAACCCAACGGCTTCAAGGAGGCCAGTGGTGCCTAACTCGACCGCTGCGCAGGCGTCTTCACATTCTAATAAAACATGCACCATCGTTACCCCAGCTTTACCACAGCAAGCACATGCTTCTTGTTCTTTCTTCTTATATCTCGCTTCCTAGATGCGTGTTCTAAGGCATCCCGATTTCGCCTCGAGAAGTAATGAGCTTCCCTTTGAGTTATCATAAACTGTTTCTTTCCTGATTTCATTTTTTCCTCTTAAGTATAGTTACTCATGGCAGGTTTCTTCATTGGCGCCACCCATGAGATTATTTCAGCCTCTCTGACTTTCTGCTTGACGTTCTTTGTTGCTGTGTTGCCCACGCATACTTGTAGGTAAGCTTCCTAGTTCTTTTCCTCCACCGCGAATCAATGTTATTCCTGTACACTCTCCCAGCCCATTTACTTTCTTCCATATTCCTCAGTCGTTCTTCATAATCAATCTTACTGTGAGCTTCCCTCCCTTCAAAATTAGTCCAGCCCATATCACCCTGCACAACTTCATTTGTAGTCTTTCCGTGAGCGCCCAATGCGAGGCGTCCCACTGACTTTTGGGCCCCATCGAGTCCTGATTGTACCCCTGATTGAAAGCAAACAACCGCATTTCCAAAAGCAAGTCTTGGGACCATTACACCTTTCCATACCCCGGATCTATTGTCTTCTTTTATCCATATACCAAGGTATCTATATTCTCTTACCCGAGGTATTTCCTGGTCCTGTATTGCCACTCTCTGTTCACTGTTTTCATTGAATACCATAACACCTCATTTTCTAACACTCAATTTCAAATCTGAATTGTTGCCTTCCTGTCCGCAGATATTAGCCAGACGTTGCCAATCACTTTGCTTGTTAGCTAGCAATACAATGTAGTCCGCACAAAATAAACCTGGAAGCTGCTGCTGCACTACTGCACCCGCTTGCTTTAAACGGGAATGTGACAACAGCTCCTCTGGCGGCTGCATACCACAGGAGGTTCACACTCCGCTCCGACTTGTATCTGGCGCTGGTTCGGGTACTCTCTTCCATGCTCTCTTCGCGAAGCAGCCGAAGCGCCGGCGAAATGGTCAAATACAAGCCGAAAGCCCGTCGAAGGGGCCGAGTGTGTGTGGCTGGTGTGATGATAGTTGCGCTTTGATGAGTGAAAAGTGCCTGTAAACATTTCCGAAGATGAGGCGCGCAATCTCCAAGTGAACTGAAGAATCTTTCGACGGTGTTGTCATTTCCGATCGGCGCCGAAAAGCTGCGTACAGCTTGAGCGGGAGCCGTGCGGTCAAACGGTACGGTTTGCATTCACATTTATATTGCGAACGTTAGCTCGAACGGTTTCAGCTCGAATCGTTCTGTCGGGAAGCGGAACGAGAGAAAAGAACGCGCGGATGTGATCTTTGTAAGTTTTTGTCGCCCATGCCTTCCGCCCAAACCGGTAAAATGTCGAAACGCGCTCCGTGGTCCGGCCGGCGGCGCGGTGTTTAAACCGCACTTTCCGCTCGAAAAACCCGTTCAGACTTCCGCTCCTTTTGTCAGAGAACTCTGAGTGCAAGTAACGGTTCCTTGGAGCGGTGTGTGCCGAATCGACGTTTGTCGCGAGCTCAGTTGATCTCGGCAGTGCTGCCGCGTCGCAAGTATCCCTACGAGGTTCGTACAGCAGATGTTGCATGCGGGGAAGTGGGATTGCCGCCTGATCGTTGCGTGCGCCGAGCTGTGTCTAAAAGCATAACTGGGAAACTTCTTTGGTTTGTCACGTGGTGCATAGTCAAGGAAAGCGAAGCAGCTAATAGCTAGCTGCTAACGTTGATCAGAAAACAAGGATGCCGGATTCACGTGGGGTTAACGAATGAACATTTATTTGTTAGCACATTCCTGCAGAAAATCACGAACTTGTGCGGGACATGTTACGCTATCCCGAGGTCTGTATAGAGCATTTGCACTATTCCAACTATCTTCTTCACGTTTTAATCAGTTAATCGTATAACATAGTGGAGTACTCTTACGTTCTCTTGTACAATATTGCAGCAAGAAGCGTTTTAACACTTATGCGGACCCCATTTCGTATTTCTTTCTCCCACGTTTCTGGAGTGAAATTAAACAGTAAAGACAATTTTAGTAACAATCCTTCACATAATTAATGCCCCCTACTGCTGATAGGTTTTATTTCCCGTTTTGTTTTGTTTCCTGCCCTGCAAAGGCACTGCATGGTCACTTAACAAGGCGTTTACTTAGCTGTGAGCTTTGTGGCAAGCTGATGACTGCATTGCCAAGTGTGTTACAGGTCTATTCAAGTGGCCTGCACTCCGTGAATCATGAGGGTGGAACCAATAAAAGAACTTACCCAGGAGAACCACATTCAATTATTTTTCAGCAAAGTTCTCCTGCCGTGCAACAGTCTTCCTGTTTAAATAGCTGTAATAGACTAACACAGCAAAAGGTACGACTTCTCTACTCTGTTCTACGCTGTACTGCAATCTCAGGTGGCCATGGGTAAAGTTTCGCAACAGTGCTTGTGGGGCTGCATTTTAACTCTCGGACCTGTTGTGTTACGGTTTGCTATTATAACGCTTTGTCTCCTAGTGTATGTACCATGTTGTCATGAATTTGTTTCGTTGAGAAATTTTTTTCATCGAAGAAATGATGGAATGATCTTCAAGTTTGCTTCTTTTGTATTGTCATGTTGACCCACTTATTCTCTAAATACTTGACAACAGAAGGCTACATGTATGTCATAGCTTATGTAAACCCAGAATACTTTTGGAGGCGTAATATGGCTTTTCCTTAATGCCACTAATCCTTTTATACATATTAATTGTCAGCCTGCGCTCTTACTTCAGGATGTGCAGCAAGTTCCAATATTAGTTTGGCAAGTTTGACGTGGTTGAAATGAATATTGCCATTTCTTTCACAAATTGAAATGTTCATACGCAGTGAATTCACTGTGTTTCCTGCTTTTTGCAAGAGAGCTAGAGCAGGCTTTGTGCATGAAGTATCAATATGAGCACTGAACTGGCCTGAACTACATGACACAGTGCAAGGAAGTTGATTGCTCCTGTGCGCTCACCTGAAACTCGCAATGAAACTAACGCATATTGTAACTTATGTAGTTCCACTAGCTGTATGATTTATTTTTGTCACTCTGTGTGATGTACATTGGGCAAGAAGTCCTCACGTACACAATGAAAAATACAGGAATACGTGTTGGATGCCGTATGCGCGTAGCGATACCCTTAGGGAAACAGTTAAAATCTAAAGTTTGCCGGTAGCCAATCTGGCCGGAAAAATACCGGGTCTCGTTTGATGTTAAGACACCGGTCACAAGTATTCCAGTGAAACTGGCTGTAAAGGTTTGCACCGCTGCCCTCGAATCTGATGGGTTGCTGCCTGAGGGATCTCTAATTGATGTTCTAGGACTTCTTAGGTTCTCTTTTGTCAAAAACACACTTTATCTTCCAACTGAATTTTTACCTGCAAACACATGGTACACTAGTTGTGGATTCATCTGTCTCAGTCTCTGCTGCAAATCTTGTCTTTGAGGACGTCGGGCGTTTGCATCTTTTAGCCCTTCTCCAAAAGGTTTTCCTGAGATATGTACATGATTGCTTCTGCATAATTCACGAGGATGCTCTCACTGCTTTCACTGCTCATCTTAACAGCATGGAAAAAGTGATTCAGTTTACTGTCCAGCAAGGAGCAAATGGTTGTCTATTGTTTCTTAATGTTGTCGCCAAGCACGGTGACTCTGGCTTTTCTTCCTATGTCTACAGGAAGTCCACACATGCAGGCCAGTACCTGCATTGTAACTCAGTACATCCGTATTCTCACAAAAGGTCTGTTCCTTCTATGCTGTCCAGCAAGCAAAAACCGTTTACACAAGAAATGAGGACTGCATGCATGATATTTAGAGCGTCTGTGAAGATTTAAGAACCTGTGGCCGCCTGCCGTCCTTCTTGTCCTCGGTACGGAAAAAAGTGTCACTCCCAGAAAGACAGCATTTTATGTAGTCTCCAAAGAAGCGAGCTTCCATTCCATATGTCCCTGGCACAAGTGAGACCATTGCTCTTATCATGCGCAGACATCAAAGTTGTGCATGTGGGAACTCGCAAACTAAGAAACGTTTTAGTAAGCATAAAAAACAAGTTGCCGTAGGAAAATTTCCCCAGTGTAGTCTATTCATAATGTGCGAGAGCTGTGATTACAAGTATATTTGGGGAATAGATGACTTCAAGAAACGTGTGAAACAGCATTAGTATGATGTCAGGAAACGCCGCGTGACCTCGAGTGCCCTTGCTGGACGTGTGGAATCTACAGGCCACAATATTGACTGGGCAAGTGCCTATGTTCTGGCCAAGGATCGAAGAGATGCTTGCCTAACACCTGCATCTAGAATTCTTGCACATAAAGACCACGGTGCACACGCTGAATAGAAATGATGGGACACTTCTGACGGTGTACACTCTCTGCTTGCGTCACGTACTGAAACATGCATACGCTGTGTCTCTGTTATGGGTTTATTGGGAACAAGGTTGCCTTATGGGGAGCCAAAATGTGATTAAATTTTCAGTTATCTTGGTCGGCATATCTTTTTGCACTTCTTCAATAGGAAAACAGTTCACTGATGTAAGTGAAAGTCTTGAACTAATTGATAATGTAAAGGAACAATGAAGCAATGTTTACTCTAAAAGCTGGTAATCCACTGCATCTTGCAAAGCACTGTATTGCCCCAAAATTGCTTGCATTCCACAACATGCAGCCTTCTTCATTGCTAGTGTTCTTGCTCTTTTTTTTAGATATCACATTATGAGCCCATATTAAACAGTTTGCATTATTAGGGCAAACTCTAGTGTTAACAGGCAACTGGTTTCCATTGCTTACTGTGTATAGGGATGCAGAAGTTCATCCTCATCCAGAATTGTATATTGGTGCATAGTAATCACGGGTAGCTATTAGGCAGCAACAGAACAGCTGTACCTACCTTTACTTCATTCTACTCCAGAATGCTATTTTAGCAGGAAAGTGCTCTGTACCTTGAAGCCAAATGAAGCATCAGAAGAAAAACCTTTTTCCATTGATTCAGCCTTGGTATAAAAACCGCAACTAAAGCCTAAAGTGTGCAGCCATGTTATGACCATACTGAAGGTCAACTGAGTGACCATAGCTATTGATATAGCTGATGCTGCTTTCGGTAGTAGTATTTGAAAGTCATTTCTACATAACATGAAGAAGACGAAAGAAAGAAAATTACTGCTGACCACACTATAAATGTCTAGCTACATCTGAACCTGAATACACCTGAACGACTGTCAGCAGTGGTTGTGGGTTTATGGGAAGAGACGGGGAAGGGGGATAGTGAAAAGAGTTATGAAAAGAGTTAACGAACTATTTACATACTATACAATGAGCTGAAGGTATTAAATAAATAAACAAATGCGACTATGACAAGCCTGAGGGTAAAATAAATTATGACAATGATGATGGTTCTTCATTTGTGGTTTTCGAGCCCGTGTTGCATTTTTGTACTGCTGCTATGTGGTCTTTTTTGATTGTGTCGTTTGTGCTGCAGTGCGATAGTCCTTGTGCTAATGTGGCACGCAGCTCGCTTGAGGAGTTTTGTATCGCTAATTCAGAGTATAGTACTTCTGTTTTTCAATGTTTATGTTTCTGAACCATGTTCCCTGTGTTTACATTACTCAATTGTGCCTATAAATATTGTTTTGTTTTCAGTGAACCTTTTGCTTGCTAGAGCATCTTGCCATTGCTTCTTTCTTATCTTTGCTTGTGTTTGCACTTTGTTTCTTAAGATGACGCTACACCAACTTGCCAAAGTGCCAAAGTATAATGTCAGTGCTGTAGAAATTACACATTGATTGTGAGGTGTGCTTTCAGAATGTGTTCTTTTTTTTTTTTGGTAACTGCTGTTTGCTGCGTGAGCAGAGGAACACGTACCTTTTTTTTTTTCATTCTTTCTGTGCAGCTGAGTAGAAACGTTCAGTTTCTTGTATGCAATATATTTCCGCTGTTTTCGTGTAATTATTCGTAGGTTATGCAACTGAGCATAAGCAAGTTCAGACTGGTCTGAGCTGCCTTTTTTCTCCACAGTTTAACTGTAAATAAACTTTTTTTCTGCTGAACTGGAATTTAAAAAAGTTGTGGTTTGACAATCTAGTCACAGTGCGTCTCAGCTGTGGTGGGAGGACGTTGACTGAACTTGCGCAGGGCCCAGGGTAGAGAACCATGGCAGCCAGGCGTCGTCTCATCGACATCGGTGCCAACCTGACCGGTGGGTCAACACTCGCTCACCATGGGGAGCGGGTTGTGCACTTTGCAGAAGTTTATGCAAATCCCCTTCAAGCAGAAGTTCTGTTCTTTGCAAGCTTAGTTTCACCACATTTCTTGCACCTTCAGAAGCACTGAACACCTACTGCATCAGAATAGATTAAAAATTTTACACCAAAGCTAGTAAATTGAGTTCGGCAACAGGTTCCAAGCAGTGGTGAAGGCCAGCATGCGACAGTGGGGTTGACACCAAATGACGAAAAGCAGCCGGCAATGCACCTTGTGTCAGAACTCCAAATTTGCTTGGAAACTTTATTATGAAGAGTTAGAAAAATTACCCTGTGAACACCTCAGTCAAGCAGACAAGAACTTTGTGTGGTATATCTTAGCCACCAATCCCTCATTTTTGTTTCTCACGTCATGTTTCGACTCCTAATTGGAGGTCAGCTAGGAGGGGTCCAAATCGACAAACATTTCCTGGGCATTGTGTCCTGGGCTTATGGCCAAATAAATTTTGGAATCTGTTCTGATGAGCATGTTCGCGCCATGCCCTGTCTTTTCTTAACTGATAAAAAGTACCCAGGTCTCCTTTAAAAACTTGGATACTATATTTAAGCACACGAAAAGGATTAGTGCATCATTTGCAAAGTCGTAAGCAGATTTCTGGCAGTGGCAAAACAAACTGCTAATACTTCGAAGGGTGTGAGAAGTCATGCATACAGCTTCCCTGTTCTTTGATGCATCAGTTGCTCAGACTGGCATACACCTGCAAAGGTATTTCATTTCTTCATTTGGTTTTGTCAAGTTTACAAAATGTGGGCTCTTGTGAGCTCTCTACAGAGATGTCAGATGTGAGAACATCCACTATTACATGTCCAGCATACTTAGGAAGCAAGCATCAAGCCACTTGAGAAAAATGTCACTTGTCGTGAGCATAACAGTTGGCAGTGTAGTAGGTTTGCCGCTTCTGAAGATGCACTCTCAGTGAAAGTGTCGGTCGGGACCTGCCTGCTTACATTAGATTAAACGTAATAGTTTTTGTTATGTATATAGTAACATGACTATGTGCTTGATGTAAAGCAATTTCAGAAACAATGAAAGGAGTGAAACTGGTACATTACGTCATACTGGCACCAAGAGCTAGTATTCGAATGTCTACCTTCTATGTCCTTCCACCAAAACACTTTGTATACAAATGTGCAGCAAAGGTCCAGGAAGAGTTGTCTAAGAAGTATGTGAGACATTTTAAGCTTCATTGTTTTCATAAGTGCCTTTGCATTAATGCACAAGATTTTACACACGGCACCTGCAGCAGATATTCACTCGCACTCATATGAAATACAGGGCTTCAAAGTAACACCACCAGCTATATGCAGAAAGCTTCAGGAACTTAAAATTTACAGATGTTATTGTGTATAGTAGGCTCCGTGAATGTAAAACAGAATGCAAGTTTGTTTCTTAGCCCACCTTGGCTTCTGATGTTTTAGTTCAAATGCACACTAAAAAATTCAGCACCGACAAAGTAGTAGTAACTAATGGTAAGCTGCGGTGATGATGATATGTGGTTTTGATTGGCACAAGTGCCAAGTCTGGCCAAAGAGCACCACACAAGTGATAATGAGTATTCAATTAACAGGTAAGTTATGGTAATGTTTGTTTGGCAGTGTTTGGGCAGAAGCTTGAGGCATCGTTTTTCACGATGTCAAATAGCAGCTCTATTGTAGACTTGAAACAGGTCAGCCCACAACTTAAGCTACTAAATGATGTGTAAATGAAAGTTTCACCTGTAGATAACTCTTTTTGGCTCAACTATCTGCATTAAAATCTTGTACTAGGTTGTCATTTCAAAATGAATATAGTTTAGTACCACATTTTGGTATATTACTTGCCAGTTTTATGGATAATAAACCAGAAGTACTGTACTGTTCACCCAATTCTAATATACCCACACTTGTAATAAGTGTACGAGTCTTGTGGCCAGAAAGCTGAAATGAAAAAAAGCAATGTACTTTATTCACTCGTGAGATTTTCATCAGATTCAGAGTTATCGTGATTTGTTCTTAATTGCAAAAAGGAATTTTATTGCATTCGAGCTACAGTGGACAAGACACCTCATCGTCGCTGTCGGATGCTTCCTTGTGACTATCATTAGCCTGTAGCGTGTCATCTTCAGTGTTGGCCATTGTATTTGAAATATCACGTTTCTTTAATGCCTTGCCGATCATGGTAGCCTAACCAACTTACAGAGTGGGCACAAATGATCCTGCAGCTTCTGCAGCTCCTACAGCTGCATTGCCTTGTGGATTGGATTGGATTCAGGTTATTGAAAAGCAGGCATGTAAACATGAGAAGGAGCGAAAAGGACAGCACAAACACTTTTTCATTCCTTCTGATGTCTGTATTTGCACATCTGCCTTTGTGTGACATGAATCCTTACCAACATGCCCAACTCTCAGTCGGATTGGATTGCTGAAATTTTTAGTGCTAATGATGATATCTTACTGCTATTGCAGTGTTAATTATGTATTCTTGTGCACAAGTCACTTCTTTTATTTGTGGCAACTGTCATAGCCTCTGTGATGTTAATCCCCATCGATTGTTTGACACATTAGTCAGTCAATGAAATAATGAATCAATCAGCCCAGTTCTTTGATTATTTTCAGATGCTTTCAATTTGGCCTTGTTCTTGGACCTTAGTGAGGTATTTTGCATGTGCAGACCCTATGTTCCGTGGCCTGTACAACGGGTCACGCAAGCACCCTGATGACTTCGACCAAGTGTTGCAGAGGGCACAGGCCAACGGAGTGCATAGGGTGAGTTTCTTTAATTACCCAATGAAGTGAAGCTTTTCTTTTCATAATGCAACATGACACCTCTTTGCCACCACACTCCCCCATCCACCACCACATCAGCATTGAATTAGCGCTGTCAATATGACAGAAGTTTTACCCTTGTTCTCCTGCACAATGGAAATTTATCCAGAAACAACTCAAACAGATCCTTCAATAAGGCCTCTTTTAGTCATTTTGTAGTTTCTGGGTAGCTGCAGTTTAGAAAAAAAAAATACCATTCACAAAAAAGAAGATTCATGGAGATTCTACATTGACTATTGACACCTCAACTCGGGGATGGAGGAAGATGTATATTTCCCTCCCAAATAGATGAGACAATAGACAGGCTACATTCTGCCATGTAAGTTGCTATGTTGACCTGTGCTCTTTGACCTGCTCTTCATGTGACTCCGCCATACAGCGCGCCAGTATTGTTGCGGGGATTATTAACATGACAGCGTTAATGACCCCGTGTTGCAGAAAATCTGGTGTTGGCAGCATTGTTCATGAGAGAAAAATCATCCACCACCGTGCATCTTGAACCACGCAGGGCCTCCGCATGGCGCATAGGCATTACTGAACCACAGTCGATGACCGATTTTGCAGACATGCTCGATAATTCGCTGGTAAGCTTGGCATGTGGCACAACCCTTTACGCGTTTAGCGATGTCACCATCAATTGCTGGCCACCGAGCATGGCTTCTGGCAATTGACTTGCTTTTCTCAATGCCAGGATGTCCACCATAAAGAACAGTCAGGGCTTTGCCTTGCAGAGATTTTGGGATAACAACTCTGGAACTTCACAGCAAGCAACCTTCATGGAGGCTGAATTCACTGCTTGCTGTGAATGGATTGCCCTCTAGTCTAACTGGAAGCTCTTCTCCTCACAGGAGATCAAGAACTACATGATTCAGGAGTGGATCATTTCTTGTAGCCTCTGCTACAACAGTTGGTGACAAGAGTCCTGGGCGTGATTGTTCAAGTGTGAACACTAATTGGGGTGAAGCTTGCACAGGAACAGGATTATCAGCACTCAATGATCCCAGTAATAGTTTATGATCTGTATAAGCAGAGAAATGAGTGCCCCACAGGTACTGGTGGAACTTTTCTACTCCAAATATTAACTGTAATGCCTCTTTGTCAATTTGGCTGTAGTTTTTCTCCGCACAAGACAAACTTCAGGAGGCAAAGGCAAAGGCAGTTCTTGACCATTAGCTTCTTGATGTACCAAACTGTGCCGATCCCATACAGAGATACATCAGCACTGAGACACAGTGGTTACTTTGGATCGAAATGTACTAGGACAGGAGCTGATGTTCCCTACGGCTTCACTGTAGTGAATGCATCTTCTTGCTCGTTTCCCCACTCACATTTTTTCTTGTCCGTGAGAAGCAAATGCAGATGGTGGGAGGCATGCAGAAATGTTTGGAAGGAAACGCCTGTAGGAATACACAAGCCCCAAAAAGCTTTGGAGTTCCTTGACGTCATGGGGTGCAGGTGCATGAAGGCTTGCAGATACCTTGCTCAAGCTTGGAGATAGCCCTTCTTTGCTTATTATGTGTTCTAGTGTCGTGGGTCATTGATCTCGGGGGCACGCGGATGCTACAAGAGATGGGGTTGCGAGAGGCAGAGCAGCACCACAGATTTTTATTACACTATACCCCAAACTCAAAATAAGACTCACTCAAACTATAACACAACGAAGAAATACTAACACTTATGCAACCTATTTGATAATCACTAAACATGTCGTTATTCAGCTACGTTAGTCCTTGGCACTCGCTACGTGAAAATCAGGCCGCCCTAGCCTATGGCTGCGACACTACAAGAAAGGACCATTATTACTGACTTGTTGTCGCATGTATCTTCCGAGTCCAAAGCATGTCGGATCTTCGGTGTTCTTGCTGACTCCGTAAACGTTGCTGCCTTGGTGTTGGCCAGTCAACTTGTCCGTCTCTGATGTCGGTGTCCCAAACTCTATCGGTGATGTGGCACTCTGGCATCACTGGTTAGGCCTAATTCCGGGTTCTGCCCTACTTCTTCGGGTACCGACGAGATGCCCCAGGGACTATGGTATGTGCTGGTCTGCCTCTGAAGGGGGATCCTTTCTGGAGTGCCCGGCACTGTCGTGGGAGGCTGCAGCCGGTCCATGCAGCCTCGCTCGAACGTCGCCGAGGTCGACAGTCACACCCTGGACCACCAGCGTCACGAACTTGATCGAACCTTCATGGCTCCCATCACCAGTGTGATGCTGATGACGCTACAACCTTCTTGGCCCAAAGCAACGTCGAAGATCAGTCAGCTCGGCGCCAGATCCCCGCTCGGCACCACTTCTCCCTCGATCACCGCTTGGGTCATGCACCTCGAGGGCTCATGCCCTTCGGGCCGATATATTCAAATCGTCCTCCTCCTTTCTTTCTGCACCGCATGCCTCTTGCATATCATAAGGGTTCCCTTTTCAGGAGTTCTTTTTTTTTTCAAAAAACGCCTTCTGTCGATTTTCGTGGTGGCGAATTTGACTTTCCCGCTGTGACTTGGGTGCTTTTTCTTGTGTCGTCGTGGCTCACAACATATCACCACACTGTCATGCACACTTCAGCACAAGCACTGTTAACAACGTTTGTGAGTTCATTGTTCCCACCACTTTACATGTATACATCTGCTCCGTCCGCGTTATGCTCTTGATACTTCATCACTCCAGCGCCCTACAAGTAAAATCTGCCCCCAGATTCTGTCATCCTTTAATGTACTCTATATGGAAGCGGTATTCTTGCTAGGTGAGGGTGCATCTCATTATTCTGCCATTAGCTTAGCTTTGCTCAAAAACTCTAGGGGCTGGTGTTCCGTTTGCGAAATAAGTAGATGTGGAATTTCTTTATTGCTCATACAAAGGCGAGGCATTCCTGCTTTACAGTTGAGTATAATTTCATTTTGCATTGTTAAGTCGCCTGCTTGCAAAAAAATACCGGATGGAGTCTCTCGTCTTTCTCTTGCAAGAGTACTGCACCTAATGCCTTATCGGAGGCATCAGTGCATAGCACGAACTCCTTCCATATGTCAATTCACATTCCTCGAACTTGTGAATCAACTCTCTCAACTTCTTTACTTGTGTTGCCGCTAGGGATTGGTTCAACCTAACACTCTCTACCCCCATGGTCTTCTTATCGATATAAGTCTGCACCTTCCCGTGGTCCTCTTCGTCCATCCTTCTTAGCCACTGGAATAATAGGTGCAACCCAAACTGAAGAGGCAACTGCTCCTAGAATGCCCTTCCTCTGTAGGCGCTGAAGCTCTTGTGACACCCCATTTTTCAGGGCAAAGGGTAGGGAGTGTGGCTTGAAAAACTTGGGTACCACATCTTGCAGAATATGAATTGTGGCTTTTGGGCCCTTGATACTTCAAAGGCTCTGTTCAAATACCTCAGGAAATGCTTGAATAAAGTCGTTAACATAAGAAACAGCCTGAACATCTGCTTCCCAGACGGCAATGTCAATGCCCATTTCTCGAATCCATTTGCGATCTAGCAGTGTTAGTGAACCTTTCCTAGTCAGGAACAAAGGTAGGACAGCTTTTCTGTCGCAGAACTGTACTGCGACATCTGCTTTGCTCTAAACTTCGGTGAGCTCGCCTGAGCCTCTGCAGGAACACATCCAATTGCTTGACAGTAAACAACAGTACTAGCTCCTGAGGATGTTTTTTTGCAGTAACAATAATGCTCGCACCGGTGTCCAGCTCCAGAGGGAGCGGCTTGTCACAAACGCTGATGGTCAAGGTGAAAGGTGGTGAAAGTGCGATGGTGTCGACTGGCTACATGTCAAAAACATCAGCAGGTGTGTTGTCTACAGTGTTGACTTGGTGCATTCCACTTTAGCTGGAAGTGCAGAACCATGCAGTTTTGCAGACATGCCCTTCCGCAATGAAGCATGTTTTTTTCTTTGAGTTGGACGCTCGAGCAATGTGTCCCAGCTTCTGGCAATAGTTGCATGTAGTGCTCATGTGCTTGTACTGAATCGCGAGGTGTTCCTCCCCACAGTGGTAGCATGCGACAAGCCTCTTATAAACAGTAAATAAGTGCTTACTACATCAATACGCTTTTATTTACTGAATGAGCCAGCAAATTCTGTTTCTATTTCGTACAAGAGTGGTGTGAAAGCTGCAATTCTCGTATCTCGTGACTGACATGCGCTCGCTACAGTGAAGACCTTGCAACTTTCTTCACAGTGTGCCTCTTCATCGTGAGACACGCTTTTCCTTCCCCCGAGTGCATCTCAATTATTATTTTGCCATTGGGCTGGTCGTCAATAGATTCTCTGTCCATCGAGATGTAGCCGGTGCGTTTCATCCTCGACAGCTCCCGCCATGTATGTGACATCGTGCGCGCAGCCATTACACTTAGTCAAAATGATACTGTTACAGCCACTGCAGACCAAATGGTGGTCATTTTCATCGCAATCGAGGATGGCGACTACACATATATAAGGGCACGTGCAAAACACATTGGTATGCACGGGGGAAAAATGCAAGAATAAGGCCTGTAAAGGCACAAATAGGCACAAAGTGTTCCAGACTTCCGCTCGTTCACGTGTGGTTTCGGCTGATGGCTATGACAATGCAGACTCCACCGCTTTGTTTTGGTTGGAAGGTACAGCCGATTTTGCTCTGTTGTGGCACACATTTGCATGCTTGCCGAGCTCTGAGGGTTGTCCTAATTAACTGGAGTGCAACCACATTTGTCCAAATTAACGAGTGCTTGGTTCCATTAAATAATGCATGCAAGGCCCTGTGCTCCTGCTAGGGAGAAAAATTAATCCTAAGCTTTCTTTTCATTTGCGATCCTTTGAACATGACACAAGGCATGGAGATGTTACAAGCAGCTGTGATGGCACAGAGATATCCCGACACCAAGCTCAGAAGTGCTTCGCAAAATAAAAGGTAACTTATTTTCAGTACAGATTATGTAGAAACAGCTGACCGCCTATGCCTTTTCCTATCCGCATTCTTGTGCACGCCAGACTGTGCTTCAGATGAGGCTTTAGCTTGGGGGCTTGTGGACTTCAACCATAGATTTTCCTACACATGAAACACAGAAGTGCTTTTATTACACAACAGTTGAACTGATCTGAATGAAGCTTGTTTCACATAAGAGAGCAAGCTGAATTGTAAAGACTGGTAGAAGCAGAATTTTCATTTAGGAGCTCAAATACCATGTTGGAAAAGGAAATGTTGCTGAAAATATGTAAGTTCAAGAAAAAGAAAAATCAAAGGGGACATTACAAATCAGTAACTAAGCACTAAAAATGGATATAGTGAACCCTCATTAAACCGTAGTTGGCCAGAGCTCAGAATAAGTACATACTAAGGGGTATTACTGCTTGACCGAAATAGCATGATATTGGCCGCTTACCTGTCAAAAACGAAACTGCGACAGAGTGCAATGAAAGGGCAGTAAACATGAAGTATTTATTCACTTCGGGCAACAAAAGTATGTTATTTTTGTTTGATGCCACGGTGGGCTAGCAGCGACGATGGTGGCCTCAGACTAGCTCAAGCTACGAGTCAGCTTTTTCACCAGCCCCCTCTTCTGGACAAGCACCCGCATGAGGCTGATGTAATGGCAATGAAGGCACAGTAATGACACGCACAGGTCATGCGCTTTGCTTTTTATTGTACATTGTGCACCCCCTGGTGGTGTCAGTTACTACACTTCCTCCCCCCTTAACACAACAGATTAACAGCATATAAGCAGTTACAGTTCAAGAAGGAAACTGAAACACCGGACGGCATTCCCTAGTGCTCCGACAAAGCTGAGGTGTAGAAAGAGGTGGGGAGCAATTGGCGTGTGTTGATGTTATGGTGTCACTGGTCTCCAGTTGATAGGGCTCGCCGAATAGTAGTAGTTGACCCTCCAAGCTTGTCGCTGCTTCTGGTCCCTGAGGATAAAGTCAAATGTGGGTCCGAGCGTGCGGTAGAGGGGCTGGAGCACTGACGGTTGTGCTGGTCGGGCATCGACTGTGGCCTTACATAGTTGAGATGCCGGGTCCATTGTCGCCCATCATCCAATTGTAGCTCCTCCTGTGAATTGTGTTGCCTGGTGACTACAGCAAGAATCCAGCTCCAACTTGGCCGAAAATTCCTGGTGAATACTCTTTCTCCTGGTTGTGCTGGCAACCTAGGTTTCATTCTTTGATCGTACTCCATCTTCTGAGTGAGTTTTCTGGAGGACTGTTTTCCTTAGGTCCGGCTGCAGCAGATCCAATGCACTCCTGAGCCTCCGTCCCATCAACAGCTTGGATGGGCAACACCTGGTGACTTCATGGGATGTCGACCTATATGATAACAGTATTCATGCAATTTGTGCACGAAGGTCCCCTGGGCCAACTTTCTGTAATTTTACTTTCATAGTTGGAACAGCTCTCTTCGCTGCACCATTAGAAGCACGGTGATAGGGCAGTACTAGCATCCTCTTGACGCCGTTCTTCAAGAATTTCTCGTACGCTTCACTCGCGAATGTGGGTCTATTGTTCGATACCACCATGTTTGGGAGGCCCTGATTCGCAAACATGACCCGCATGCATGCAATTGTACATTCTGCTGAGGGTGATGGAAAGGGAAAAACTTCAGTCGAATTGGAGAATGCATCAATTGCAATAAAAAAATAGGTATTCCAGTAAGGTCCCTCATAGTCCACATGGATCCTTGACCAAGCCCCGTCTGGGAACGGCCACAGCATCATAGGCGCTGGTATCAATGGTTTCTGTTGTTGTTGGCAGGCGAAGCACTCTTGAACCGTGGTTACGATGTTGCAGTCTAACGACGGCCACCGCAGATGAAGTCGGGCAGTGGTTTTCATTTTTGTGACCCCAGGGCGGCTCTCGTGTAGTAACTCGAGGACTTTTCCTTGGAGGCTGGAGGGTAACACAACACGGTTTCCCTTGAGCACACAGTTCTGATGCATACTCAGCTCATTGAATCGGGACACGTATGGCCCCTCCTCCGATGTCAACTCTTGAACATGACCAGACCATAAATCCTGTAGCACTCTTGACAACACTGGATCTCTTGCAGTGGCTTCTGCCACACCTTTGATGAGAGGACACGGAGATAGACACCTTCAAGCATGAATACATCTGTAGGCACCACTGGAGAGCAATCAGTTGTTGGCAAGGGGAGTCTATTCAAACCATGTGTATGGGCTATCAGGCCTCCAGGCCTATAGCTCAAACTGTAGCTGTACCCTGCCAGCAGCAACACCCAGCAAAGAAGCCTCGGCGAGCATGTTTCCGGAATAGGCCTTCCAGCAACAGGCCCAACAAGGGTTTGTGGTCAGTAGTCACTTCAAATTTCCGTCCCCAGAGATACTGCCTGAGCTTTGTGATGCCAAACACGAGAGCAAGTGCCTCTTTATCCAATTGACTGTAATTCTTCTCAGTGGCCGTGAGGCTTCTTGATGCAAAGGCTATCGGTCGCTCTTCTCCAGTAGGCTCTCTCTGGGCCAGGACTGCCCCTAGGCCATGAGGAGAAGCATCAGTGATCAACACCTTGGGCTTGGAGGGGAATTGCCAGGGTAGATGGAAGACTCAGCGCCATAACAGAAGGCTACGCAAGAAAATTTCTGAAATCAACAAGACGATAGACGCTCATTGCAAGGTGCTGTGCAAACAGCAATGGGACGAGCTGTGCGACTCGGTAAAGGGCCAGCTCAAGAACGGTAAAATTTGGAGTCTCCTCAGGCACCTATTGCACGATGGCAGCACCAAGTCCAATCAGAAGAGAGCTTTGGCGAAAGCTGTCCATTTGGCCACCGACTCGACTCCAGATGAGGCGGTCATGGAGCAGCTCATAGACAAGTACCTGGCGGCCACGGACGATCCGGTGCCCCCCCCAGTTTCTCGAGTATGAAGGGCGTGATGTGCCGTTTATGGATGAGGATTTTACCGTGGCTGAAGTCAAGCGGGTTCTTGCATCCCTCAACGGCAGATCTGCCCCTGGGCCCGACGGGATCACCAACAAAATGCTCAAGCGTCTCGATGAAGACTCACTCGAGCTTCTTACACACAAGATGAATGAAATCTGGTGCAGCGGCCTCATTCCCAAGAGCTGGAAAGCAGCCTACACAGTACTCATACCCAGGCCAGGTAAGGCACCGAGCATCGGCAACCTAAGGCCCATCTCCCTGACGTCGTGTGTTGGGAAGATGGCTGAGCACGCCATGCTTAACCGCCTCACTGACCATCTGGAGTCTAATGAATACTATACACACAACATGATTGGCTTTCGGTCGGGTCTCTCGACTCAGGACGCCGTGAGACTGATCAAGCACCAGATCATTGACTCTACCTCTGCCGAAACTAAGGCAATTCTCGGCGTGGATCTGGAAAAGGCTTTTGACAACATATCGCATGTCTTTATTCTCAAGAGCCTGACAGAGTTTAACTTCGGCAAGCGGGCGTACAATTTCGTGTGCTCGTTCCTTTCCTCAAGGTCCACTAGACTCAACATTGACGAGCTTTTGACCCATGAAATTCAGCTTGGGCCAAAGGGAACACCTTAAGGAGTGGTGATCTCCCCAACGCTGTTCAACGTCTCCCTGATCAACGTGTCGAGGGCCTTGAACAAGATCCTGAACATTAACCACACGATCTACGCAGATGACATCACTATCTGGTGCTCCAGCAGATGTGAGGGTCCGGTCGAGGGTGCTTTGCAAGAGGCCATTGATGTGACAAAGCAGTATCTTATCCCCACTGTGCTAAGGTGCTCGCCCGCTAAATCCGAACTCTTGCTCTACAAGAAGAAGCCCAGAGGCAGTTCTCACTGGTCCTGGAAGCCAGCAACACAGAGCCACATTACATTATTCACTGGTAAGGGCTCCCCAGTACCGCGGGTAGACACTATCAGGATCCTAGGAATGTTTATTGAGTCGAACGGGGCCAATGGAGCTGCTCTCAAACACATTTGTTCCAAGACCGAAAGTGCCCTCGGCCTGATCCAAAGAATCGCCAGCAGGTACCGCGAAATGAGGGCGAACAATGTGATCCGAATTACCCACGCCTTCGTGCTATGCCACCTCGCTTATTCAGGGGCTATGCACAACTGGCTCGTATCAGAGCGCAACAAGATCAATGCCCTAATCAGAAGAGTCTTCAAGCTTGCCCTCGGCCTTCCCGTCTGAACGCACATAAAACACTTCCTCAATTTGGGAATTCACAACACGTTCGAAGAAATCGTTGAAGCCCAAGAGTTTTCCTAGTTTGTCAGATTCTCTAGTACCACAGCGGGCCGAGCCATACTTGGCAAGCTGGGACGTAACCCCACGGTCGTCAGTCTCGACGCTGTGAAGCTGCCCAATGATGTAAGATCCAAGATTTACATGCACCGGATGCCACGCAATATGCATCCCACCTACAATGAAGGACGAAGACGAGCCAGGGGTAAAGCTCTGCTCACCAGTGCCTGCGTGAACAAGGACCGAACATGCCTCATAGATGCTGCTTCGTACTTTCAAGAAGAAGCCTTCTCCTCAGTGGTCATCGACTGTTTCTAAAGTCCTTAGCTGCGCTACCATCCGCACTTCTAGTTCCAGCTTTGCAAAGCAGGTTTCTATTGCTCATGCATTGACGGACAGTGTACATGACACGATTTATTCACATTCTAAGGCCGCTGTCAGGGCCTTTCATATGGGAATGGTGGCTCCCCAGGCTCTACGTATCATCCAAAATGCTAAAGACATCAAACATCACTCTTTGGCCTGGTTCCCTGCGCACCTTGGAACCGTTGAGGGTGGCTTGATCAGCCCCATCGAGGAGGCGCACTCGGCTGCACAAGGTTTGACTGACCGTGCGCTGGGTAACGCATCCTCCCCTAGCCGACTCGAGCCTCTCTGCTCGTACAACGAGATTTACAAACATAATTATCTGTCAAGACTCCTCCCTTTGCTGCACTCCTCGCTGTGCAGGGCCCAGGCAGTCGCTCTCATACTTCTGCAAACAAGCACTTACCCGAGCCCTGCGACGCTGCACAAAATGTACCCCGAACGGTTCCCAAGCCCGGACTGCCCTCTGTGTGGTGATTACGCAGACTTCGAGCATGTCCTGTGGGGCTGCGCCTCTGCCGGTCCCCTTTTCAGCCAAAAGAAAATGATGAAGCTCATTAGGGCCCAGGACCAGACCACTCAAATCCTGGCAGTCCAGAGGGCTCGCGAGATGGCCGTCAGGTTTCACCTGATGGTCCCCAAGTGGGCTAAGCCAGGTGACGTTGAGTTTGCATAGTGGTCCAAATAAAGTTGTTTCACTCGCTCACTAACCCACTCGTTTGTTTCTGAACCCCTTCTACAAGGCAGCGAAACACACTCGGTCCTAAAGTGAATGTTAAAAGTTGTGTATACTTAATCTTAGTAAACTAATATAGCAAAATATAAGAAATACTCTAAGAAACGCCGCATGACGGCAAACCATATGCCATTGGTTTCATTCAGCTGCAGCTAACCATTTTTTTTTAAATCCTTGGCACAAGTTACGTGAGACACCCTGTATAAGTTATTTACACATTTTCTTGTGTGGGCACAGCAGTGTGTAGACAAAACTGATTTTATCATCAGAACCACCCATGGCAGAAAATAACTTGCAAAACGACCAAAACACAGGAAACTGCTACATATCAAAGTGGGCGAATTCATTAATGTGTAAAATGACTGGCTTGACTAGTGGAAGCTTCCCCTCTTTTTTATGTGTGTTTTTTAACCAGTTCTTTCTGCGCTCTGCTGCATGGGCACAAGAAAATGTGTAGCTGCTTATAGAGTCTGTGTGCAATAAATATTTTCATTTGTGTATGAAGCACTGCACTGTCTGCTTTTCGTTTCAATCTCTTATTGTGTGTGGGCTGGTGTGCTTCAACATCGGTCCATTATGAACTTCGACCAACCAGCCAGACTTGCCATCTTCTTGCATTATATTTCTCCATTCCTGTGTAGTATTTGCTTAAGAACTGTTGAGGTGGAGGCTCTTCACAGTAGAATGTTATAATTCATAATATCACAATGCTGATAGAAGAATGGAACACGAGCTAAACTACACCTGCAGTTCCAAGTGCTGTTTCTTGGCGGATGGCTCGTACCCATGCCACATATGTGCGAAAACAGCAACAACAAAATAAGCATGAGGTGATTATCTGCTCAATGTGTTAAAGCAGTACTGATAGACATTTTCAAGGTTGTAGAAACTCTACCTCACACTTTTAAAAGGGATGACACCTAGTTAGTAAAAAGGCTCATAAGCACTTATAAATCACTTACCAGTATAAACGCCATATAACAAACTTCAATATAGTGAAATTCTCTATATAATGAAGTATTTAACATTTTATAAACTATTGTCCGTAGAACACCATGTATTTTGAAACATTAATACAACGAAATGTGCTTTACATAATCTCAATGTAATGAAATTTCACTGCTGTCGCAAAGAAATACCAAGACAGCAAACTGAAACTTCTGTGTACATAGATCATTAACCCTTTGAAGGTTTTTGCCGTACATGTGCGGCGGCGGTTTTCTGTCGTGCAAGGTCTTTGCCGTACGGGTACAGTTTCGACCCTCTGTTTGAAATTTCGCACCATAATGACGATGCGTGCTCACTGGGAGGTGCTGCCACCTCATAGGACTTACAAGAAGCGTTTGAAATTTGTGATACCTTCTTGGGGAGATAAACAGAACTGATCTCTAGCTTGAGCGCGTAGCGCAGGCAGCGGCAACACCCCTTTTGCGGTTTCGGTTTCGCCGCGTGATCGCAATGGAGGCGCGCGAAACATGATTTTTCTCTTTGTCGGCACTCTCGTGCAGGGTGGCGGAAGTTGATTTCTATCTCGACTGGTGCTGCTCTTAGCTTGTTTATCACCACCGCTCACGAGGTATTCTCATTCTCTGCGGCAACGCGCTTATGCGAGAGGGTGCCTCAGACCTCTGCAGCCGCACGCAGAGAAGATGTCATGTGTGCGCCAACACAACTTGTCGCTCCAGGAGGAGAACAGACACGCATTTTAGGTGCGTAGACTGCGATAAGGCGCTGTGTGTAGACCCGTGTTTCAAGGAGTACCACACTCTGAAATAGTATTGAACGTTTTGCAGTTCTGGGCGATGCCGACACCAAAATACTGTTCCTAATTTTTTTTTTTGTATTTATTCCCGACTTTATACACTTTGTACATTCAAGATCCGCAATAAAGTAATTTGACCACCTGGGAAAGTCTTTTTCAAAATAATTCAACCCTCAAAAGGTTAAATAAGTAGAATTACACGCGGCTGCTTCCAAATAAACCTCTCGAATCGTGCGCTGTGCAACCAAGAGCGATAACAAAAGCGGAGCAGCGTCATTTTCCATGTAAAGTCTAAGTGCAATAAGATTGTATCATGGCCTGTGCATTGTATGCGAATGATGGCATGAGCCTAGAAGGATGGTGACTTCATGAGCGCGATTTTCTCGCATAACCAGGCGCTGAGAATGGAGGGAAGTTGGGGGCGAGAGGAAGCGGAGGGCAGGTTGGTGCCTGTCTCCTTTTCTAGCGTGGCCATGGTTGCATATGTCTGTCAGTGCGGTTGAGTGCATACACAGCCCACGTGCCTTGTTTTAGAGGCAATCTGGCAATATTACATGACTGGCAATATTACATGACTGCAACGTTGCAATCTCACTCATTATGTACACAGTCCCTTTGTACATGAATTATGGTACACTGTCAATAAATGTGTAGAAGTCAAATAATTTTACTCGACAGAGTTGGAGACTGTCTTGAAAGGTGCAGAGATAGCAGGAATATCCTTTCCGCATTGTTTCATGAGTTCTTGTTAATACAGAGTAATAAAGTTTTTACTTGATGTACAATCAGTATAATGATAAATTAGTTGTTTTATAAAAAGGTTTAAATCACCGGCCCAAACCACATGAACAAGTTAATTACTAGGTGCAGGCATAACACTGATTAAAAAAAGAACTACTTCACCGCTGCTGACAGAACAAAACATTGAACATGTGCCGAAAATTGCCTTTGCATGATCCCTTTAGTAAAGCTGTCATGTGTAGCAGCACTCTGCAGTCTGATTGAGTGAACTGGAGTTACATTGGGTAGGCAGCATCAATTGACCCGAGTTCAGTTTCTGTGGTTCTTTCCTCGCTGCTATAATGGACAGAATAAGCAAAAGAATTCCCACCCACGAGCGATGTGGAAACCATGACTGAAGTAGCTACACAAGGTTTGTTTGTTTATTTATACCGTCAGCCCAAGGATGGACCATTATTACAGGAGTGGATAGAAATAGAACAAAAAAGATACAAAATATCGCTACATGTAGAGCAAAAAGTAATTCAATAGCAGTATACGCATAAGAAACAAATGCTATGATGCAGTCACATCCGGAAAAATAAGATTCTTCAAACCAGCAGTAAAAGCACTGAAAGAGAAACATGTGACAAGTGGATTGGGTAATTCATTCCATTCTTTGATTGCCCTCGGAAAGAAACTATACTTGTATATATCATTCCGTGTAACTGGCGGCTGTATGTATAAACTGTGCTTGTGTCTGAAGTGTTGATCTGGTGAAATTATACAGAAATCTGTTGAATTAGTTTTTGACCTGGTTATGAAAAGTTAGGTATAAAAATTTCAGTCGGTCAAACTTAGTCCTTATTCTAAAGCGGATAGGTTTGCAGGTCTGCATAGTTCATTAGGAGAGTGCACGTGCTGATACTTATTAAATCTGAATCTGGAGGCGAATCGTTGAACTCTGTCCAATTTATGACGGTTGGTTACAGTGTGTGGGTCCCAAACAATGTTAGCGTATTCAATAATTGGCCTTACTAATATCTTATATGCCAAGCTTTTCACGTCAGGAGTTGCGCTGTACAGTTTTCGCCTGAGACCCCATAAGACTTTATTTGCCCTGCTACACACCTGATTGATATGCGTATTCCACCTCAAACCTGGAGTAAATATTAGTCCTAGATAATTTATATTCTGTTACTCTTTTTATTTTGCGTGGACCGATGCTGTATTTGTACCGCAAAGTGACCTTCTTTGTCTTTCTGGTTTTGGAGCATTTCCCTGCACATTACTTCTGGTACTGGTCCTAGATTTTTCTCCACATCCCCAGAGAGACTCAACAACAGGCCCGCAATAGAAAAACAGTCGCATATACAGTCAACGACAACCTGTGGACACGGCAGCACTATAAGACCAAGAACATCACAATGGAAGCCATTTTTTCGGTCACCAACCTGCATGAACAGCGGCACGTCCGGCAACATCGTCACGGCGGTGCTGCCGTGTCCACTGAAACTGGTAGGCGATAGGCATGCTTTTATAGCATACAGCTGATCCCTTCTGGGCATGCGTCCTGACATCATCGTGCCCCCAGATGGTGAGCCAAAAAGACCATCCACGTGTCGATGCCCCTGGATAACGGTGGAGTCAGCAAACTGGCCGAAGTATCCGCCCACGTAAAAGTGTCGCGGCAGGCCAGCATCGTAGCGAAGCGTGATGTTTCCAGCGTCAAAGGGTTTCCCAGCTCCTCCAGCGATGAAACTAAGGCACGCGCAGAGAACCTGCATGAACAGCGGCACGTCAGGTGACATCGTCACGGCAGTGCTGCCATGTCCACTTTGTTCACTACGGATTTGAATGTGTATACCTTTGAAGGTATACACATTCACATCTTTATAAAGTTAAACCTGAATATAACGAAATTCTTGTCGATATAACAAAGTATTTAACTTTTCATAACCTCTTCTCCATAGAACACTATGCATTTAGAACCTCAATGACGAAGTGTGTTTGTGTGCGATTTCAATATAATGAAATTTCGCTTATGTCGCAAAGGAGTGCCAAGACAATCGATGGTAACTTCTGTGGACGCAGATAGTCAAATAATTGAATTACAACCTGCTGCTTACAAGAGCACCTCTCAAACTGCGCGCAGCACGACAAGAACAACCGCCATGTTTCGTATAAATTAAGTCCAAGTGTGATCAGATCCTATCGCGCCCCGCGCATTTGTGCTTTAGGTGCGAGTGAAAATGTGCGAGGGTGGGACAAGATAGATGGTGGCTTCACGAGTGCTGCCTTCCAGCGCGAGCAGAGGGAAAGTGGAGGAGCAGAGCAAGTTTACTGTAATAAGCATGCGCAAGGAGCAGGGAGGTGCTGAGGAGGGTTAGTTGGCATGCCTCTCGGCCACGGGCTGCGCATAGCTGTAAGCGCTGCAGAGCGCATACGCAGCCGCTCACGCTGCTTTAGAGGTAATTTGCCGCGCATGCAAAAAGTGGGCATTCCGAGATGACTTGTCGTCATGTGTGCTGCCTTCTCCCATGTTTAGCACTGGAGGTTGCGTGATCTTGAGTTTCGGAGATGCGTTGAAGTGAGAGGCAGATAAAGTGTTCGCTCCCCTCTGCCAGCGCTTTTCATGGTAATGTCTTCCCACTGCGGAAAATACCATAAAATGCGAGGGATACCATCAAATGCGAGGCCAGAGTGGATGCGAAACCATGACTGGCTTAGCTTTGTAATGCCAATGTGAAGGTATTGTTGACATGGCATGAATCCGTAGCTTCCACCGCCATTTCTCAAATCCTACGTAATTAAATTTTTTCGCATTGAAATTTGCTTTTTACAATTGCCCAATAATTTTGAAAATTTCGCAGCCCCTTCTGTGTAAGCAAAATTCCACTGGCGACTGTACTTGTTTGCATGAAAGGTTGAATGTCAGTGTAACGAAATTTCAATATAAAGAAAACTGGCTTAGTTATATTGAGGTGCATGCTTGGAGTGATGCCTGACACCAGCAAAAGATGCCGAGAGCGAGTAGAGCTATACTAATCCAGGTACAACGAAATTAGGAAGGTCCACTAAGGTTCAACAAAGACGCTCCCTCACCAGAACAGGAATTGGCCTGCTTAGTGCAGTAGATGGCCACCCCCTCTCAAATGACTCCAACAACTAAACCATGGTCCTCAGTCCCCAGTAGCTGTGGAGCACCTGACCAAGGCAGCGATCAGACCTGTTACGCAGCAGAGGGTGCTTAGAATCTCTCGGTCCGGACAGGCCGCCAATGGAAATTGACCCGGTCAACCTTTAACGCCCGACCGAACTCTGTCGAGTGAGCCTAGCTTAGCAGGACTCTTTGAGGAACTATCAGACATTGTTTGCGATATAATTGGCCTTAGTGACATCTGAAAAACTGGTGAAGCTTATTAACTCGTGAAGCTTATTAACGGCCATGTCCTCTGCTATAAAGGTCTCCCAGATTACAAGCAATACGGTGTAGAATTCCTAATCCATTAGGACATAGTGGGCAACATTAATGAGTTATACAGCAATAATGAGAGGGTAGCAGTAGTCGTAATCAAACTTAATAAGAGGTATAGATTAAAGATAGTTCAAGCCTATGTTCCAACACCCAATCACGATGACGATGAAGTAGACCCGTTTTATGAAGATGTTGAATCAGCGATGAGAAAAGTTCAAACTCAGTATACTGTAGTAATGGGCGACTTCAATGCGAAAGTGGGGAAAAAGCAGGCTGGGGAACAAGGAATTGGCAACTACGGTTCTAGGAATGCTAAAGGGGAGATGTTGATAGAATTCGCAGAAAGAAATAAGCTTCGAATAATCAATACCTTTTTCAGGAAGAGTAGCAACTGAAAGTGGACCTGGAAAAGCCCTAATGATGAAACAAGAAGTGAAATTGATTTCATAGGTTCTGCCGATCCCAGTATAGTGCAGGATGTAGAAGTGATAGGTAGGGTAAAGTGTAGTGATCATAGATTAGTGAGGGGCTAGGATTGACTCAGTTTAGGGAGAGAAAATGTAAAATTGGTCAAGAAGAAACAGGTCAACCTAGAGGCAGTAAGGGTAAAAGCAGGCAAATTTAGGCTGGTACTTGCCAACAAATATGCAGCCTTAGAACAGAGAGATGAAGATGACGTAGAGGCAATGACTGAAACCGTAACTAGACTGGTTTCAGAGGCAGCATTCGAAGTGGGAGGCAAGGCACCAAGGCAACCAGTAGGCAAGCGCTCCCAAGTAACAAAGGACCTAATAAAGAAACAACAAAGAATGAAAGCATCCAACTCAAGAGATAAGATAGAATTGGCGGAACTATCAAAACTTATGAAAAAGAAAAAAAATAACGAATATTTGAAACTATAACATGAGAAAGACTGAAGAAGCCGTAAAAAATGGACGCATCCTGAAATCAGTGAGAAAGAAACTTGGCATAGGGCAAACAAAGATGTATGCACTGGAAGATAAGCAGAGTAATATCATCAGCAATCTGGAAGGTATAGCAAAAGCAGCGGAAGAATTCTATACTGACCTATACAGTACCCAGAGGAGCCATGATACCTCCATTCGAAGCAGTAATGAACATGTTGCAGAGACTCCTCCTATAACTAGCGATGAGGTCAGAAGGGCCCTGCAAGGAATGAAACGATGAAGAGTGGGAGGGGAAGGTGGAATAACAGCCGACTTAATCAAAGATGGAGGAGACATAATGCTTGGAAAACTGGCAGCTCTTTATACAAAGTGTCTATCGAGTGCAAGGGTCCCAGAAAACTGGAAGAATGCAGACATTATACTAATCCACAAAAAAGGAGACGTTAAAGAAATGAAAAAATATAAACCCATTAGCTTGCTCCCAGTACTATATAAATGTTCACTAGAATAATCTCGAATAGACTAAGGGCAATACTGGACTTCATTCTACCAAGGGAACAGGCTGGCTTCAGGAAGGGATGCTCTACAATGGATCACATCGATGCCATTAATCAGGTAATCGAGAAATACGCAGAGTACTCTAAATCCCTCTATATGGCTTTCATAGATTACGAAAAGGCATTTGATTCAGTAGAGATACCAGCAGTCATAGAGGCATTACGTAATCAAGGGGTACAAACTGCTTACATAAATACTTCGGAAAATATCTACAGAGATTCCACAGCCACCTTAATTCTATACAAGAAAAGAAGGAAGATATCTTTAAAGAAAGGGGTCAGACAAGGAGACACAATCTCTCCAATGCGCGTGCTTGGCAGAAGTATTCAAGCTATTAAACTGGGAAGGCTTAGGAGTAATGATCGACAGCGAATATCTCAGCAACCTTCGATTTGCCGATGACATTGTTCTATTCAGCAACACTGCAGACAAGTTGCGACAAATAATAGAGGACCTTAACAAAGAGAGCGTGAGAGTGTGGTTGAAGATTAACATGCAGAAGAACAAAGATAATGATGAATAGCCGGGCAAGTGAACAAGAATACAGGATTGCCAGTCAGTCTCTAGAGTCGGTGAAGGAGTACATTTACCTAGGTCACTTAGTCACTGGAAACCCTTATCATGAGAAGAAAATTCATAGAAGAATAAAAAATGGGTTGGATCACATACGGCAGAGATTGTCAGCTCCTGACTGGAAGCTCACCGTTATCATTGAAAAGGAAGGTGTACAATCCGTGCATTTTACCGGTGCTGGCATATGGGACAGAGATTTGGAGACTGACAAAGAAGCTTGAGCACAAGTTAAGGACCGCGCAAGGAGCGATGGAACGAAGAAAGCTAGGCGTAGTGTTAAGAGATAGAAAGAGAGCGGTTTGGATCAGAGAGAAAACGGGTATAGCTGATATTCTAATTGACATTAAAAGAAAAAAATGGAGCTGGGCCGGTCATGTAACGCGCAGGTTAGACAACCATTGGACCATTAGGGTTACAGAATGGATACCAAGAGAAGGGAAATGCAGTTGAGGACGGCAGAAGACTAGATGGTGCAATGAAATTAGAAAATTCGCAGGCGCTTGTTGGTATCGGTTGCCACAGTGCATAGGATCTGCATAATTTTTCTTCTGTTGCTCTCTCTGCTTTGTCAAGTCAAGTTCGAATAAATGAAAGTGTTCCTACCTCGAGTACGGGTGCATGATAGCTTTGAGATGGCTGATAGCACAGGACCTTTAACTGTTGATTGGAGCGGTGGCTGTTCTGACTTTAAATACAAGCCAAGCTTAGACTTAGAATATGACAGCTTGTCATCCAAGGAAGACACTTTGACCTCATCGGATTCTGACACAGGCATCTAAAAAAAATTCGAAGTGCAGTGATGTTTTCCTGTCTGCTGCGCATTTTATTCCTTTTGTCAGATAGAAATGTGAGGACTATATTAAGAGAGCATTTGTCATTATGCATGCCATCTTTTCCACTTCTGCATAACGAAAAATGAACAAATGTGCTCATTTTTTAGTATCCAAGAAAAAAATGCCAGGTGCTGGGGATTGTGTCACCTCTGTAAAAACTCGACACTGAAAAGGGTTTAAAACAATGTTGACTTATTCTTCGGAGTTGCATGCATTTTGTTCATGATCTCGTTTTGTGCCTCTTTTTCTTCATTGTGCACAAAATTAGAAGGCTGATTGTGTGGTGTTTTTGGGCACATAAATGAATAATTCAATTCAACATTATGGAACACAAGGAATTTGGAAATTCAATTTTGCTTCTCGTGCATGGTAAAAGTCCGGTGCTATTTCTTGTTGCCCTACGTAGATACTGGTGACGGGAGGCAGCCTGGAGGACAGCCGTCAAGCTCTGGAGCTGGCTAGCGCCCACGGCAAGTGGCTCGCTTATTCAGCATGCATGGCACTGGTTGCTAAGGTTTCCATCATGGCAATGGGCCTGCGACATGGGCTCCTCACACGCCGCAGTAGCTTTGTGGCTATGCGGTTTCAATGACCTCGATGTGACAGGATCTCTGCTCCAGTGACTGCACTCTAGTCGTGGGTGAAATGAAAAAATTCTCATGTACTTAGATTTAGGTGTGCATTGAAGAACCCCAAATTATCAGAATGAGCCCAGAGCCCCCACTAAGATGTACCTCATCATCATAGCATTGTTCTGGCACTTAAAACTGCAAAGTTAAATTCTTCTTATGTGGACTCCTCAGACGCACTAACACAAGGCAGTGACTGTGATAGCGCTGTCTGAGTAAGCTAGGATGAAACGAATGCTGATGGGAAGTTACTCCTGGTGCAGATGGAGTAAAAGGTACACGAGGACATCAATAATGGCTTCCACTATGGAAGTCGCTGTGTGCTTATGTCGGACTAAAGCATGATGCCTTTTAAGCTTCTTGAATAAGGAGGTGTATGAACGACTATTCAGCGCAACACTGCTGATGCTCCCATACAACAGCTCGCAAAATTAATTGAACATCTTGCAAATTGCGCACACTGTCACAGTTGACTGAAACTTAACATTGTGCCGAGCTGCTTGTTGCAACAACACAGTGACAAAAGCCTCGTGGCGCCTCCTGGAATGGTATTCTTAGTTGGCCACTTTCAAAAATATAGCTTTCAATGGATGCTGATTGGCTAAGTCGCCAGAGAGAGTACTGGCTGCTTTAGTGAGGCATCGCACGAGATGCCACATCATGCAGAAGTGAAATGATTGACTGAGAATGCGACCTCTGGCCTACTTTCCATAACTTTAATGAATACTGTAGGCACCCATTCTATTACTCTGAAAAACCACTGACTGTCTGTTGCACACATATATTACCAGAACCTGCTTAACTTCCTGTTCATCTCAGCATGAATACCGGCTGCATTTGTCTGCCTCTCTGGTCCATTCCGTTGCCTTCTTGTCTCTTAGTACTCGTGCACGTACCACCCCTACCAATGCAGGGGGCCTGCTGTGGAGCACGGTCGGCTGCCACCCAACCAGGTGTGGGGAATTTGAGGGTCCACATGGTCCACCTGACCGCTACCTGGAGCAGCTGTCAGGGCTGGTGAGGCAGGGTGCCGGCAGGGTGGCTGCCCTGGGCGAGATGGGACTCGGTGAGGCAGTCTACAAGAGGTGCTAACATTTGGTTGGCTGGTTGGTTGCTTTAGAGAGTTTCCAAACTTCTTGGTCAGAGGGCCAGATTTGCAACGAGTGACAAGTTGTGGGCCAGATAACAAACACTTGAATAGATGTTTAATTGTATATTTAAATAAAAAAAAAATTTGAAAAATCATTTAACATAGGTAACAGTACTGGGCGTAGACTAAAAACAGTATTTAATTATCTTGACTTGGTTCATTCAATTAACTTTTTATCTTAATTAGTTGCATTGACCTTCTAATATTACATCTATAAAGGGAATGAAGTAACCACTTTAGGGTTATAATTGCCCTTTTACTGCTACGTCTTGGTGGATATATTGATTTCGAATAAGATTAAGATTAAACATTCGTTGTGACAAACAGGCTTGTTCTCACTTTCCGGCAGCATGCAAGCATTTTTTGCTTGTTCGCACATAATCTGTCTGCACCACCCAGATATCTACAGGACGTTGAGGAGTTCTGAGAAGCATTGCTGTTCTTTGCAAACACGAATGCTTTTAACCCATCCACACTTCCACAAGCCATACACAGGTGGAATCATCTTCCAGATGTTATCGCCTCTGATAATAACCTGAATACATTTCGTCACAAGCATGAGGCACATTGTTTGCAATAGTTCTGTAACATGGATTCATCATTTAATTTAGTTCTTTTAGTTCTTTTAGTTCTTATTTTGCAGGCATATTCTGTTTTATTGCATTTTTTTTCATCTTTTTTTTTTCACTTGTGTTGGAACCTTGTTTTGTATTTTGCAATTTACTTTATTGCATTGCGTGTGGATGTTAATCTGCTTTGTAATACTGTTCCTTACTAGTTTGCTTAACCTTTCATTGTAATAACGAAACCTCCTTTAACTCGATGCCTTTTGGGCCTATAAGGTATATGTAAATAAATAAATAAATAAGTAAATAAATAAATAAATAAATGGTCCTTTGTTTTCCTGGTGTGTCGTTACTGCAGCTCCCGTACTGATTCTAGCACATAGTGCTTATGTTTCACTAGTGTAGAACCGTTGGCCACTTGGTGTAGCATTGCCAATGATCATTATCAACCTTCCCCTGTCCTGCACCAGCTGATTCCACCTTGTGCATGCAAATTTCTTAATTTCATCACCCCATGTAGTCTTTTGTTGTCCTTGACTGCACTTCCCTTCTCTTGGCACCCATTCTGTAACCTTAATTGTCCACTGGTTATCTTTCCTACGCATTACATGGCCTTCTCAGCTCCATTTTTTTCTTTTAATGTAAATTAAAATATTGTCTATACCTGTTTGCTTTTTGATCCGCGCTGCTCTCTTGCTGTCTCTTAATGTTAAGCCTATCATTCTTTGTTCCATCACTCTTTGTGTGGTCCTTTACTTGTTTTCGGGCTTCTTTGTAAGTCTCCAAGTTTCTGCCCCATGTGTTAGCACCGGTAAGATGCACCGATTGTACACCTTTCTTTTCAATGATAATGACAAGCTTCCAGTCAGGAGCTGACAATATCTGTGTGTGCTCCAACCCAATTTTATTCTTCTGTATACTACCTTCTCATGATCACGGTCTCCTGTAATTCACCTAGATAAACATACTTCTAAAAAAAATTTGTGTGGTTTTACGTGCCAAAACATCGATCTGATTATCAGACACGCTGTAGTGGGGGACTCCGGAAATTTGGACTACCTGAGGTTCTTTAACGTGCAGCTAAATCTGAGTACACGAGTGTTTTCGCATTTTACCCCTATCGAAATGCGGTCGCCATGGCAAGGATTTGATCCTGCCACCTCATGCTTAGTAGCTCAACACCATAGCCACTAAGCAACCACGGCGGGTTGTAAACATACTGTTTCACGAACTCTAGAGGCTGACTGGAGATCTTGTTCTCTTGCCAGGCTTTTGAGCATAATCTTTGTCTTCTGCATAATAATCTTCAACCCCACTCTTACACTTTCTCTGTTAAGGTCCTCAGTCATTTGTTGTAATTTGTCCCCAGTGTTGCTGAACAGGACAATGTCATCTGCAAACTGAAACTTGCCGAGATATTCGCCGTTGATCCGTACTCCTAGGCCTTCCCAGTTTAATAGCTTGAATACTTCTTCCAAGCATGCAGTGAATAGCATTGGAGAGATTGTGTCTCCTTGCCTGCCCCTTTCTTTATAGGTATCTTTCTACATTTCTTCTGGACAATCAAGGTAGCTGTGGAATCTCTGTAGATATTTTCCAAGATATTCATGTATGTCTCCTGTAAACACCAGCCTGAATTGGTCTGCTTTTACCCTTACTGCGTCTAGGTTGGCCTGTTTCTTCTTGACTGATTTCACTCTTTCATTCTTCATATTGAGAGAAACCCTAGACCTCACTAACCTATGATCACTGCATTTTACCCTTCCTAACACTTCTACATCCTGCACTATGCTGGGATCGGCAGAAGGTATGAAATCGATTTCATTTCTTGTTTCACAAATAGGGCTTTTCCAGGTCCACTTTCTGTTGCTGCACTTCGTGAAGAACGTATTCATTATTCGGAGCCTATTCCTTTTGGCGAATTCTACCAGCATCTCTCCTCTAGCGTTGCTAGAATCGACGCCATAGTTGCCAAATGCTTGTTCACCAGCCTGCTTTTTCCCTACTTTTGCATTGAAGTCGCCCATTATTACAGTATACTGAGTTTTCACTTTTTTCATCGCTAATTCAACATCTTCATGAAACTGTTCTATTTCTTCACCATCATGACTGGAGGTTGGAGTATAGGTTTCTACTACCTTTATTCCATAGCTCCTATTTAGCTTTATTATGACTACTGCTTCCCTCTCATTAATGCTGTAAAATTCGTTAATGTTGCCCGCTATGTCCTTACGAATTAGGAATCCTACCCCATACTTTCTCTTATGTGGAAGACCTCTGTAGCAGAAGATGTGGCCATTTGTCAGCACTGTATAAGCCTCACCAGTTCTAACCTCATTAAGGCCAATGATATCCGAAACAATGCCTGGTAGTTCCTCAAAGAGTGCTACTAAGCTAGCCTCACTCAACAGACTTTGGGTGTTAAAGGTTGCAAAGGTCAATTTTCATTGGTGGCCTGTCCGGGTCCTGAGATTCTTAGCACCCTCTGCTGCGTTACAGGTCTGATGGCCCCCTTGGTCAGGTGCTTCGCAGCTGCTGGGGACTGAGTGCCCTTGGTTAACCGAATGAATCATTTGGGAGGTAGTGGCCATGTACTGCATTAGGGAGGCGAATTCCTGTTCTGGTGAGGGAGCGTCTTTGTTGAAGCTTAGTGGGCCTTCCTAATTTGGTTGCACCCGGATTAGTATAGCTCCACTGGCGCTCGGCATTTTTTCCCCCTTTTTTGCTGATGTCAGCCACCATTACAAGCTTGGAGATGTAGTGGACTGGAGGAGGATTTTAACTTACGAATTTCACATTGGAAGTCCAATGTTCTATCTGTGCTCAAAAATGGAAAATTAAGAAAAAAGAAAAAGAAAGGAAGAATAGAGGGGTGGGGGGGATTTGAATTTCTGACTATAGCAACCGAGATAGCTCAGTTAGGTAATCCCGTAGGCGGCGAGGCCACCTTATGGTGCAGAGCATCTGCCCAGAGGATCCTACAGTCCTAAAAACGCCCTTGAATTATTGACGATAGGCGGCTTATTGTTGCACCTGGCTGCCCCAGGCATTTAATAAGTCTTTTCAGACCCAGTCGCCATCGAATCACAAATGGTACGCTATGCCTCTTATCTACATCAAACGCATCTGTCCCCTAGAGGTGGTGTGATCAGTAAGACATGGTTTGAGCACTTCACGCAGGGGTACAACCGTGCATGAAATATTTACCAGAACAAATCTTGTACCATGTCGAAGGCCAATCCATTGAGTGTGACTGAGGTGCACTGGCGTAGACATATACCTAAATAGATACGGACACTTTTGCTTAAGGACAAATCCGAAGAGTCCAACACCGGATTTTCTGCAAAATGGTGCCCTTAAGGTGCTCACGTTAAAAGAATAATGTGCACATGCACTCGCTTCGATTGCAAAAGGGGGGCATCTAAGCAAGCACGTTTTGGCAGTGCGCTTCAAAAGTTGCTGGAGATAAATTCTTGACCATTTAGTATGTTATGAAGTGTACAGTGCTAACATCTATTCATGCATTAAGTTGTTTGAATATGTTTGCAAGATAGATATGAGCAAATTCATATGTAGGTAGGTTTATGAAGGGGAAATCTCGTCCACTTTTTAAAAAAATGCCATGTATATCCAGTAGATGAGTACTAAAACAGATGTTAGGAATTTGTCCAGTTTAGATTATTTTTTGGGTGTTCTCACTAGAAAGTCAGTGCAAGATATGTCAGTAGTGTCAATCTAAGCCCTTTTCGTAAACCCTACGTGCCTAAAACATTCCTTGAATTATGTGTGATAGACGGGTTTTACTGATTGCGATAGGTAGCAGTGTGTCGTTGTAGATTTACAGATGGTTCTAACAACTTGGTTCTGAACTGCACATAAGCAGACAGCCGTGAACGCGGCTAAGTACACTAGATATTTTCAACAAGCTTGAACAGTACTGAAACGAGAATGGAAGGAGCTACGTAAAACAGTGCAATACACCGGGCAGAGAGCGCTCTTGTTGGTTTGTTTTGCTCTCTGTCCTGTGTACTGTGCTATTTATTTTTGACAATGTTTAAATTCTAACAGTCACCAGTAAAAAAAGAAATTTCTGTAAGTTGTAGTGTAAGCTTACTCAATAAAATTAGTTAGAAATGTTGTGCGACTACCTGTTTGAAAGCCACCCCATTTTTTTTTCTTTGTGATTACAACCACGGAGCCTTAATTGCTATACCTGTATGACTAAAAAGCACTTTCCCCCTTGTCTCGTGTCTATTTTATTTCTTTCATGCCATGTAGGTTTTCTTGCACTCTTAAGTTATGTCAGTTGCTGTAGTTTGCGGTATGCTTTTTAATGACCAATAATCAATATCGCAATGGATACCTTACTCTGTAGGAAGACAAGTTACTCCAGGATATTATTAGTTGCGCAGAAACATTTTTGACTGGACCCTAAGCTAATTTTTTTGCATAGTTGGGTCGATTAACCTGGTTGAATAACTACTTGTGACTGATCTGCTAATTACTAAATAATGAATCGACAAAATTCCTAAGCCCTAAAAAGTCATTAAGTGGGGGTGAAAACTTCAGAGCTAGGTGGTTTTCAAGTGTTCGATGTGAGAACTCTATATCTACGTAATGCCCACAATGTGCCCATAGCTCCTACATAGAACACATCAGGCATATCAAAGGCCTTCTAGAGTGCACAGGAACCTCCATAGTTACAGGAAACGGGAGATGAATTGAAATCACACATATGGCAATGACAATGTGTGACAGCACCGCAACAAGGCACGAAGTACAATACTATGCATCAACTCTGAAAAAAATTTCACATAATTACGAAAGCTTTAGCAACGTATAGTAAACCTTTGGGGGTAAATTTTTTTCACCAGATACGACCCCCTTGGGTCATTCTTTTTTGCAAGATTTAAACTAATCCGAGTGACCCACTTGCACAAAGATTTACTGCAATTTTTTTAGAGTGACCATAAATTTCCGCCTGTGTGTTGTAGAATTTAGGTTGCCCCACTACAGTAGGTATGTAAACAGTCTTTTCAAATTTTTTAAAGTTGTCCTCTCCTGTTATTGTACCATCTATCATAACAGGAGTGGTAAAGGAGCTTTTAAGGGTGTTCCAGCTAATGTTATCAAAGCTGTTCAAAGAAAAATAAGAGAGTCAAAGAACAGTGTGCAAAATACAATTTTACTTTGTTCGGTCATCAGAGGTCTGACGACCGAACACCGTAGGTTCTAAAATAATATCTGGCACTGTGTATTTTAAATATTTCTTTTCTTTGAACAGCTTGGCTAGTGTTAGCTGGGACACGGCATATGTGCTGTAGTTTTGAGGGCCAAAAGCGGGTAAAAGCTCTCTCATTCTAGCGCGCCTGGGTGAAGTCGAGAAAACTTCGGTGCGTCTTCTAACATGGTGGCGTGAGGCTCCCGATTCCTCGGCACAGCCTCAGATGAGGTGCCGTCGTGGCGGGATCATGTAACTACAGTGAAGCTGGCTCCCAGGAAGAAGGGAAATAGCGTAAGGTTTTGTGGGGAAGTTCTGCTCCCAGGTGGAGTTCCAGCGAAGGCTTTGCGGGTCCACCCATCATTGGATGGACCACCGCCATCCTTGGGCCAGTCGGGAGGTATCCGTGAGCCAGGTCCAGCTTACGCCATAGTTTGGAGACCCCCAGTTTAAATGATTGATTTATTGGTTGTTTAGATAATTGGTTTTGATTGATTAAGCTGGTTTTGATGCATTAAAAGGCTACTCAGGTGATTTTTCAACCATGTCAGAGTTATGGCAATTCTATATTCCTGAGACCCCCCTGTCACGTGTCAGATAGCAGAATTTCTCAGCAAATTAAAAACAATATTAAATGAAATAATTAATATTGCAATAGTCGTCATGTGTTTTACACTGACCCAGTATATCAAGTTGTCTAATAGCTTACACCACTACGTGTGTGGTCGTGATCGTGATCCTGTCGTGTTCATTGCATCATCATTATTTGGGAAAGAGAAGGAAAAGCTCATTTGGGAAGGAGAAGGGAGGTCAGGATAAGCATGGCTCATTGTAGATGCTCATTGTTTGTCAAATGTCTCTTTTTTAATGTTAGCCCATGGCCAGGCCCAGTCCTTGGAGGACATCACTGTCTTAATGTTTCTGTTACACAGATATGCTCTCACACAAGAGCTTTGTGGCATTCGAAGGTTTATATGGTGTGGTCTCTAGAGGCTGCTGCACATCTCTCATTGAGATGTGCTGTTTCATCTTGACAATCTACCAAAGCGTTGTTTACATTGATTCCCACAGCCTAGATGTGATGCCTAAGCTTTAACAAAGGACAGGTTAGGGGCAACAGGAAGACTGTCTGTCTTCTTCTGACGTCCCCATCCAGTCCTTTGTTATGCCTTAAGTGGACCCTGAAATGATTTTGACGATATTGTACAAACATACTGAGTCAGTAGGGTAGGATCTTCTAATCGTTATGTGACACATTTAACTACACTGCGTACAGCGTGTAATTTATAAGATTTTTAAAATGTACATCGCTACAGATTGCAGTGGCACTGCTCCCCTGAGCTTTCAGCATCTCAATTACAATCTATGTAGCCAGCACGCTTGACGTCAGTTTGGTGAGCTATCCGATTGGCTACGCAGCTTGCATCATGGATAACTTATCCATCTTTATGGTGATCAAATGTTGTTCACAATAGTTGGAATGTTTGTTAATTTGTTTCTGTAAGAGAAAGTATCAGAAAGAGAATACACAACGACAATTCATCACTACACTCAAGTACTTCCGGCAGACAGCAAGGGCGCTATAACGTAAAACTATTCGAAACTTTTCTATTACAATTCTGCAATCAGCTCTCCGCAATGGGTCAAAAACTTTTTTGGGCCACCCCCAGTTCACATGGCTGGCATGCGACATCACGAAAACCGGGATAGCTCCCCATCTGATATGACCTGTACACACTGATTAGGCATGATCTAACTGAACAAAAGAAAAATAGTTATTTCTGATTCGACGCCTTTTCGCCATTAGCCCTTGGCTATTGGTCAAAAGTTTTCGGGCTGCACCCACTTCACCTGCCTGTCACGCAACGTCACAAAACTGCAAAAACTCACCGCACCAAAGTGACGTGTACTCATTTATGATGCATTAGTATGCTAAACAAAACTGAATTTTCTTCTGAATAGCCTTGCGTGGCTGTGTAATGCTTTCGAGCACTTTTGGCACGTTTACGACCTCATTCTCCTAACTCTTTTCACTGATGATTCGTTTTAGCGTCATTCGTAAGCTTTCATTGCATGCTGCCGCGATTTTCAACCAGCATTCGCAAGCTAAGTAAGGGAAAGCGGACCAATCGCAGACGCTGACACCACCCCCTTCATGTGGTTATCGATTTTCAGTGCAGTGGCTCGACCCCATTGAATCGCTCTCTACTTGAGCTTGCTCCTCGCCTCTTGTAAGCCAATTAGATGAGACAATCCACTCAGTGTAGGCTATTCAATTTTCAAGCAAACAAAAGTGACCTCCTATGAATGACGAGAGCATTTGATTGGTCTGTTCGGGCAACTCTGCAGGTGACCACCCAATGCTTGCATCAGCAGTTACGCAAATTTGATGTCAGGAGAATGGAATGAAAACATAATTGGACTAGTTTTACGTTATAGGGCCCCAAGTGTCATCTGCTCGTGTTACAACATGTTCCATGTTGACATTTGCTGCACAGTCAGTGTTAGTCTCAAGGTTTCTTTTCACAAAGGCTATGAATCGCCGTTGCTGCGTTGTGGGCTACAAATCTAGCAATTAGCAACATGTCAAGCTGCGACATTGTCTACCTCTGCAAGGCAACAGGCGAGCAGAGTAACCGATCAGTACGGTACCAGATCAATAGCAGGATAATATGCGTTTGTGGCTGTCACTTCATGCTAGAGGATTACTACCACAATAGAGAGTTTTAGCATGTCCGGTACTTCAGTAAACGCAGGTGTCAGATAGGCAGAGGTGCCAACATGAACAGCCTGCAAGGTGCAGCCACCTGCTGGCACAGAGCTCAACTAGACAAACACAGAGCTAATATAGCAATAACGAAGTGTATTCAACGTTGTTGCTTGTGTAAATTTTCAGCAGCAGCCTAATCATGAACATGATGTCTTTTTAAATGTTTAAAATGTTCTACACTTGGTAACAGAAACACAGTCGAACATCGATATATCGAACGGTGCGGTGATCATGAAATAGTTCATTATAGCTAGGCTTCAATATATACAATAACGTAAAAAACACGTAAAAAACTTCTGCAAATCAGTCAATCAACCAAGGGCGCTGCAAATCAAGTGAACTAAGGGTGCAATCGGGAATCGTTGTTTGGAATGCGTGTTTCGGTGGCGCCATGCGCAATTGGTTTAGGCCGTGCTAACTTCATCAGCCGGGAATGCTAGGTAGATTGCGCCACATGCAATTAGCATAGGCCATGCCTATTTCATCAGCCGCGCGAAGTCGGCACAGTCTAGGCTGATCGCGTGCGGCGCAACTGAACGCGCATGCTGAACAATGATATCTGATCGTGCCCCAATCGTGGCACAGTAAGTACTCACTTAAAGCTTCACACAAAGTATTTATTTATTTGGCTGAAAGTACTGCAACAGTGTAGCCTGCTTCTTATTGGCAGCCGCATGCTTAAACATCTAGTCCTCGACATAGTCTTAAAAGATCCACAAGCGATAAGCCGGTAGTGGCGTAGAAGAGTCAAAGCAGCTACAGCCTCAGTTCAATTCGAGCATGGAGCAACATCAGCTCTTGCGAGATCAACCTCGGCAGTGTCTTGTTTAGCCACTATTTCTGCTGCGATCTCCACGTCTGTCAATCGAAGCATTTTGAAACACTGTCAATAACAAAATATGAAGTGGCATCTGCCAAGGCGTCTATGAGTGAGCCCAGTGAGCGCGTGCTGTCGCATGTCTTTGTGAATGCCAACCGCCATTCCTTGCGAGGTCCGACAGGCACAGAGCACTGCACCGAGGAGGAGTCAGTGCGGCAAATGCAATGTGTCGTTGACGTTTTCGTACTAACCAAGCCGCCGCATCTTTACGCCGCTGCGTTGAAATGGCACCCTCAGCGTGATCGATGTGTGCACCTTTAGTGCGCAGCAGTCAGGAACGCCCGTCGTGCTACCGCTATCTTTGAGAGTGTTGCAGGAAAGCTCACTGCCTGTCAAGAGAGTGCACGTGGTCTAGGATGGCAGAGTTTGATATATCCATTTTATGTCTGACCCTGTTCAAAATAAAAAGTTAAAAATACATGCCTTTTTCCAGGTGATATAGAAAGTGTTCGATATAAGCAATGATTCGATATATCCATGTGTGATATATTGAGGTTTAACTGTATTAGCTCTGTGCCACCAGCTGGTGGCATCATTCAGGGTGCTGACATTTATGCTAAAGCCCCTTCATTGCAGTGGTAGTAGCATGCTGGGTTATGCCTCCACCCATTCGTCAAAACACCCAGCTTGCCTGTGTTTACCAGAAAGCTGGACATACTCGGCGCTGTGACCGAACGCTTGCAATGCATGCTGCTTGGATAGCTCTCGCTGGCGAACAGCTGCCAGGCAGCTAGTGGAGAGGGTGGACAGGCCTCACGCGCTGGCTCCAAGGCAACCGAAGTAGACATCACATCGTGACACAGAGCCAGTGAACGCAGAGCTGCCCCAATTGCTCGGCGATTGAGTTGAGGAGAAAAAGCATGGCTATGGAGGAGGGTAACTTGTAATTATCTGTAGCTCTCCTAATATCAGATGCTTCACCTAAATTGTGGCCTGAATGTTTTACTGTAGCTGTACCCTACGTGTATACAAAATTTATTCTGACCGTTTCATGGACTCTTTTAGCCATGTGTCTAGCCTTGAGGTTTCACCAACTAGCTCGACCACATGGTTACTGGATTCCCACATGTGTGGAATCTCCGTAAAATTAACATTTAATTCGAAGAATGCTTCATTTGCATTGCTATGACTTTTAGGCTAAGCTATGTTCAGCTGCAATTCGGAAGCTGAAGCTTTCACATCTTGGCTTTTCTGTGGTGGCTCTGTGCCCATTATGAAACATGTATTGACAGTGGTGCCAGATTTCTCACTAGGTCATATTGTAAGAAACTCTGTGGGTAACAGTGTTGTTTCCCAATTGTGTTGCATGCAGACTATGAGCGGCTGCAGTTCTGTGACCGTGAGACGCAGCTGCGCTACCTGGAGCTGCAGCTTCAGTTGGTGCGCCCCAGCGGAGGCCTGCCACTGTTCCTGCACTGTCGCAAGGCTGCACCCGACCTGCTGGACGTTCTCAGTCGCAACAGGGGCCTCTTCACCGGTGCCGTGGTCAGTGCCACCTTTCTCCACATGACTTGGGGTCCGTGTGTGCCTTGAGAGACTGTATCGAGTGTATTTATTTGGACTATAGTAGGACCTTCTTGAGGGCTGCTTGGCTCATACTTGAAGGGAGATTAAAACTGCGCGAAAAAACAAGGACAAGCAAAAGAAACACCATTGCGCTCGTGGTGTGTGGTGTGTTTCTTCCACTTGTCCGCATTTTCTCGCGCAGTTTTAGGCTCCCTTCAATTATTTAGACTACACAAAATATTTTTAAAATTGCCTGCAGCAGATAGCTTAATTCTAGTCATTGGCTGGAATGCTCAAAGAGGTGGACATTACAGAAGAAATCGAAATGTATATTCGACTAATAAACAAAAAATAAACAAGAAATTGCTGAATCACTTTTTAATTACCATATTTTTGCAAGCATAACCCATTCAAACAATTCAAAAAATTTTAAGGTAAAGTCAGGGTGCGAGAGATGAGAGACAAAACTTTATCGGAAGTCCTTGCTGGTTTCAATGGAGGCGGGGGAGCTGGGAAGCTAGCCCCACTGGAGCCTCGCTTCCTCAGGCAGTGGCCACACCTTAAGTGTCGGGGGCAGCGGAGGCCAACTGGACTACCCAGAGTTAGTCCTCCAGACATTCACTGAGCAGCACGGCCTCTCACTGCTCCGGCATGGCGATTCTGAATGTAGGATTGGTGCTGTGGTTTGATGGTGCATGGTGCTGCAGGACATGCCCAGATAATGTGGTCGAAATCTGCACGTGGCGCATGGCATGTTTTGCAGCGCGGTGTGAAGGCGTCGGAGTAGATGTGATGGTAAAGAGATGGTGTAGGAAACCTGCGCGACTGTAAGAGCTGCCACATGGTTGATTGATATACCGCATTCAGCACTTTGCTTCGCTATATCGAAATTTTTTTATATTGAAATTCGACCTTTTATGCAAATAAATACAGTTGTCGATCGATTTTTCTTACAAGGAAAGGTGCCGTTATATTTTCTGAATTATCGGGAAATAAAAAAAGCAAATTTGAATGAGAAAACAATTCATTTTGATGAATTTGGGAGCTGGTGACGAATGATACGGTTTCAAGCCACGTTCAAGATATCCCCACATCGGCAACACGAATTAAGCGAAGCCAGCCAGCCTTTCCTGGGCGGAGTACTCCGCGCCCGCGGCTGATAGCGTCGGCCATGCCGGGACGACGCTGTCATAAAAAGCGCCGGCAGCGCGGAGAAAATGTTTTGTCTGCCTCTCACTTCAACGAATTACTGAAACTCGAGATTATGCAACCTCCTGTACTAAACATGCGGTAAGACAGCTTACATAGTGCCATGCCGTCTCGGCACGCCCACTATTTGCACACGCGGCACATTACCTATAAAGCAGGGAGCACGGCTGCATATGCACTCAGCTGGCCTTACAGTCTTGCGCAGCCGCGGCGGAGACGTGTGCCAACTTACCCCTCGCCCCATCCGTCACGCGCACTTGATTGGGTTACTGCGAGCTCGCTCCGTCCCCGTATTTCCCTTTGTTCTCGCGGGGAAGCGGTACTGGTGTGTGAAGCCACCACCTTTCTGTTCTCACCCTCGCACACTTTCACTCGCACCTAAAGCATGAAGTGGGCAGGGCACGATAGGATCTTATTGCACTTGGACTTTATACAGAACATGATGCGGCTCCAGTTCGGTTGTTGCTCTTGTCACACAGCATACAATTTGAAAGCTGCGTTTGCAAACAGTCACTTCTAATTCAATCATCAGACCATCTGCATACGTGGAAGCTTCCATTTATTGTCTCGGCATTCCTTTGTGGTGGCAGTGAAATTTTGTTATATTGAAATTGCATGCAAACGCACTTTGTTATGTTGAGGTTATAAATATATGGTGTTTTATGGACAAGAGGTTATGAAAAGTGATGTACTTCGCTATATTGAGGTTTAACTCTATTGAAAATATTTTCTGGAGTTGAAGACCTTGCACATTTACACCAACAGAGGTAAATTTGGTGGTTTTCCGGTCACAGCTGGATCATTAAGAATTTGGACCTTGTTGTTTCAGGCCACACATTACCTTTGGATATTGACATCATGCCCTCGTGAAAGTTGTGAAGTTTCTTCATAGAAACACTTGCACAAGGACATGATCATGAGCATGATCTGTATCGTGATCCTTGTGGGGATTATTATCTGTATGGCATGAGCTTGATACATATGTTGAAATTACCTTATTTAGCATGTAAGAGGTCTTTGAGGTCTAATACTAAGAAGAAAAATTCAGCAAAGTTACCAGGCACTGTGCATGCAGCTGCACAGCAAGCATTTTGGGGAGTGTGCTAATGAGGTCTTAAGCTCAAAAAGCAGGACTAATGAGGAATGAAGTGGAACTTGATCGGTGGTGCTGAATCTCCAATAAGTATGTGTGTAGCCACTGTTTGCATTATTCTGTGCGTCATTTGCAACACCTTCCGCTGTTTTACACGGTAGTCATATGCGCAACTCATGTAAGAGCCACACCTTGCAATGATTTTGACAAAAAATACTGAGGGGTCTTAGGCAAGTAAAAATAGTAGCCAACTTAAGTTGCATCAAGTGAGGAGAAAGCACTCGCTACTCTCCACTAAAGGATAATGTACCGTCATGCTGCTGCTAACAGTACTGGAGTCAGATAGGCAAATTTAGTGACACTTTCAGCAAAGGCAATTCGCTGCAGTGAGAGTCACTGTGGCGATGTGCAGCTTGATGAGAAGGGAAAGTCTCATTTGGAATTGACGTCATAGCTGATCGATAAATCAGCCAGCACATAATATACCTGCTTGTTACTGTAGCCAACATTTGCAGTTGCAAAATAGCCCTAACACGGATCATTTCTCACGAGCGAAGACCAGACAGCATTTTATCCAACACCTAAGCGATGCACCACATGACAGCAGAAAAGTGTCGGTGCCTGAAAAGCAATGCAGGTTTTGTTGGCAAAGGTAGGCTTGCTGTTTTGTTAATGGGGGTGCATAGAACACATGAAATAGTAAAGCAACTGTCTCCAGAATCAGTGCCCACCATCTACTGAGCATTGTTTTATTCATATTTGAAGTGCTGCCCTTGAGGCTATGCGCTTAGACGATCGCAGTGCTAGGCAAGGGCATTCAAGGGCAAGGGCAAGGGCATTCTACTGCAGTGTCACTAAACCTTTCCGTGCAAAAGCCTGCAAATGACGTCAACAATGATGTGCACTCGCTCAAAAGGGACACTAGACTAGCCTGTCTGACAGGGGTATTAGAGGGCTGTGGCTCGGCATCACTTCCAAGACACTGTTTCCACCCCAGAAACTTTTTTTAAATGACAGTGCTATCAAAGAGAAATCTTTCATGGCATTGTCCTTGCCATTTGTTCGGGTCGTGTTGCTGTTTTTTTGGGGGGCTTTCTGTATTTTCGCTTCTTTTATGATAATGCTTGCTGTGCTTCATAGGTGGCATACAGCCCATTTGTACTGGCCCATTTTTGCATGTCAAGATTACTTAAGCTGCAGCATTACAGTCAAACCTCTATATATCAAACAGCGTGGTGATAGTGAAATACTAGTTCAATATAGCCAGAATTCAATATATGAAGTCACATGAAAGACACGTCAGAAATTTCTGCTAATCAATTAATGAACCAAGGGTGCGATAGGGGACTGTTGTTTATAGCGCTTAGTAAAAAGTATTCAGTGGCGCCTGCCAAGGATGCCTTGGCAGACGCCACTGAATACTTTGTTATTGACAGTGTTTCAAAATGCTTCGATGAGTGAGCCCAGTGAGTGCGCACTGTCTTTGTGGATGCAAACCACAGCTCTTGCGAGGCATGGCAAGCGCAGAGCGTGGCACCGAGGAGGGGTCAGTGCGACAAATGCTATGTGTCATTGATGCTATCGAACTAGCCAAGCTGCCGCATGTGTACACCATTACGTTCTAATGGCGCCCTCGACGCGATCTGTGTGTGAGCAGTCGGGAACGGCCATCGCGCCACAGCTATCTTTGAGGCTGTTGCGGGAAAGCTTGTCGCCTGTCAACAGAGCGCACGTGGTCTGCGACGGCGGAGTTCGATATACCCATTTTACGTCCGACCTCGTTCGAAATAAAAAATAAAAAATGCATGCAATTTTTCAGGTGATATATTCAATATATCGAAGTTTGACTGTATTTTGTTTATGTGCGAACCACCAATGGTTTCTTTTCTCCATTTTTTTTATGCCGTAGCTGCATGACAGTGTATTTGTTTTGAACACATATACACATATACACACGTATTAGGAAAGGGAAAGCAAGGGGCAGGCTGGCAACTGCCACCGGAAGGGGCACAACGCCTGCCTACTCTTCTGAAGGGAGGTGACAGCAACACAGAAATAGAGGATAGGAAGGAGGGGAGGAAAACGGAAAGAGGAAAGGAGAGCAACAGGACACTGCAACAGGACAAATCTAAAGACTAAGGTAGAACTCAGCATCCGGAATTAAAGTGACGCTGCGTCGAACAGCTTCCACAATTATCAACCACATCCATGGCTAGTTCGCTATGCGGCTAATTGTGTTCTCCACGATGAACGCCAAGTAAAGCTGCACGTAATCACCGTTTCACCGTTAGTCGGTTCACAATATACACTATAAGGTGTTTGAACCCGCCACCTCCCATCTTCGAAGGAAGAAGCCTTAGAACACAGTACAGATCACACACAGTAGGGCCGGTCACTGAAGGTCACGCTTCTACAGAATGTTCAATGTTCATGCTACAAACGTGAACCTAAGTTAGTTACTTCTATAAAGGTTAGTAGGGCGCGATGGGCCTGATCACGTTTAGATGCACAGCCACTGGGGTATAAACATTCCTCGAGTGTCGCACACCGCAGGCCAAGGAGATGATAGTTTCTCACTAGCGACATGCGCTGCGCACTGAAAGCGGGACACTCAAGTATAAGGTGCTGAAGTGTCTCGTAGCAGCCACAAGACGTACACAATGGGCTTTCCGCACGCCCTTGTCTGTATAAACGTTCGTGCACGTTCACGCAACCAACCCTTAGCTTGAGCAGTTGTGCTCTAGCGCGACGAGGCAAGCCTCGACCACGAACACGGGGCAGGAACGTTCCATTTGCGACGCGCTGATCTGGATGCTGCTTGATTAGGTGGCGACGAATCAGCAGACGAGCGTCATCAAGCTTGCACAAAATTTCTGGGCAGTCACAGTTGTTATGAACGCAACTTGAAGCGAGCCGATCAGCCTCTTCATTTCCGGTGATTCCTACGTGTGAAGGTATCCATTGAGCAACGAGAGATACCCCACGTGATGTAATTTTGCTCGCAGAGTCATTAATACTGCGCACAAGTGGACAATCAAGCTCACTGCGTTGTAACCTGCTAAGGGCAGCACGGGAGTCCGTAAAGATGACGACCTTCGATGTAATTAACTCCTCTAGCACGTATTTCAATGCAACATTAATCGCTGCTAGTTCCGCAGTTGTTGACGAAGTTGGATGAGGTATCTGAAAGATACGTCGTACTTGAGTTGAAGGGCAGTAAAAAGCTGCAGAGGCGCCTTGACCGTCGTTGTGTACAGATGCATCTGTGAAAACTTGAAGATGATCTGGAAACTTTTCGAACAAGTGTGATTGAGCCAATTGGAATATTGCCGAAACAGCCATATCAGACTTTTTGTGCATGCCAGGGATTGTGAGGAAAAAGGGGAATACATGTGTCGTGACACCTTTTGGAGGCGGAGACGTATCTGAAGCAGCATGATCAGAAATGGTAGTGATATCCATAAATAATGCCGCCATTTTTCCCATGCGAGATAATGGGCGGTGAATCAGACGATCAAGGAGCGCTTGACCATTCGATGCGCGGTGCAGACGCTCAATATGATATAGAGCTCTCTGATCTGCTTGCAGCCTCAGGGGTAACTGATGCGCTTCAGTAAGTAATGCAATAGACTGCGCCTCACGAGGTAAGCCAAGCATTAGTCGAAGGGCAACGCGATGATCTCACTCCAGTTGGGCCATCAAACTAGGTGGTATGTTCAAAAGTGGTAATGCGTACAGTATGCCTGAGAGTACAGATGACTGGTACACCTGAAGAGCCGTTGTTTGGTCGCAACCAGCACCTCGAGCAGTCAATGCGGCCACATACTTAAGAAGGGAGTGCGATTTGCGTCGTACAAATTTAACGGCAGGACGCCAAGAGATGCGATCATCCACAATTAACCCCAAATAACGGTGTTGTCGCACCCAGTTTATAGGCGTTTCGTCAAGATACAGTCGGCTCATTGTTCGACGAACGCGTTGTTTAGGGTGATATGCTATTGCAGCCGACTTAGTAGGTGATATGAGCAGGCCAACTTCACCCAAGTACTCCGAAGTAGCATTGAGAGCTCTTTGCAAGCTTGCACGAAGCTGCAGACCAAGGTGCGAATGGCCACTTATCCACAGAGCAATGTCATCTGCCTAGACAGCTATGCTCACAGGGAAGTCAGTGTCTCGAGGCAAACGACTTGGAAGCGCGGCGAGTACCGCGTTAAACAAAAGCGGCGATAATACGCTGCCCTGTGGAACACCGCACTTCACATTTCGGTATTCACTGGTTACTCCTCCGACACGCACTTTCATGCGGCGCTCCGATAGAAAATTATGCACAAACTGGAGTAGACGACCCGAAATTCCCGCGGTTGCAAGTGCGAAAATAATCGCCTTATGCGGAACTGAATCGAAAGCTTGCTGTATGTCTAGGAAGAGCATGTAGGCGGAATGCTTGTTTTCTTTAGCAAATTCGAGTGCTGAGACAAGGTCTGATATGCTGTCCAGAGCCGAACGGCGGCGACGAAAGCCACTCATGACATCAGGGAAAAAATTCAGCTCCTCTAGCCTGACATCTAAGCGAAACAAGACCATTCGCTCCATTAACTTGACGATGTTTGAAGTTAGGGATATTGGTCGGTAGGACTTGAGGTGTCTTGCCGGATGCCCGGGCTTTAAAATTGGTATTACAACGGACGATTTCCACTCAGCAGGGATTACACCGGTTCTCCATACTTCATTGTACTCGTCCAATATACGGTCATGGAAACTCTTATCAACGTTCCGCAATGCTTGGTACGTCACACCATCTACGCCTGGAGCAGTGCGGCGTTTGGAGAGGCTCAGCGCGTGTTGCAGCTCCTCAAGAGTGAAATCTGCCTCGTCCATCTGGCAAGCTGGACCATAGGAAGCGGTTACGGTGCTGTGAGTTGTCAAAGAAGGAATATCGCTAATTGTGGTGTCTCTGGATGCAGGAGAGACTGTGTAAACAGTGACAGTGTAATGACAGTGTAAAGGATAGCAAAGCAAGGCAGAGGGCTTTGGAGCAGCTAAGTTGCAGGGGTGAAAACAGTCGCTGCCTCTTGTCTTGATAACACACGATATTGAAAGTTTCGCAGTGTTGGACCCTCACCAGAATGTGGCGCGGCCATTGTCGCTAGGGCACTTAGTGTGGCAAAGTATGGAATAATGGCTGTAATGTGTACCTTGAATGCCGCTTAGGCTGTTGAATTCCATCGCCGTCGTGAATGTGCCACCTCAATGTGCATCTTGAAACAACTGTCGCCGCGATGCCCTTGTACATTTTAGGGAACGGCATTGTGGGAGTAACAGAGTTTCATTCTTGTTGGTACATCTTTTGTAGTGCTTAACGCAGAAACTTGGGATGAAATGGACAAAATTCAAAACACACGAACGCTTTCTGTGACTTGACTTTCGTCCGCTTTGTTCCAAGTTTCTGTGCTAAGCACTAGAAATATAGCCCAAGAGGTTCACGTTCCCATGTTCCCTGTTGGCTAGCTCATTCACCTTAAAATGTTGGGAGAACAGCATTACGCAAGTGGCAACATTTCAGCTGGTCATTCTTCGTGTCTTCCTTTTCTGGCAGTGTCATAGGTTGTGGGGAGAGAAAGAAGTGATTTATTGCAGGCCGGATTCCAGTTGTTCAATGAAGTCACTGACTTGTGATTTGTCATAGGGCGGTTTTGTAGAAGCATCCGAGTTTTTAAAACTGAGCTTGCAACCCCTCAACAGTGTTGTGAATACAGGATCAGTGCTCTGCACCTTTGGTTATGCTGAGTTCTTTGCATCATACCTAATGTCCATCTGCGCACAACTTCCTGCAAATACTTTGTATATGAAGTCTCATTATCTTGAACATGTGAAACGTCTATGGCATCCCATATATGATGGCAAAAAATAGCCAAGGTAGCGACAGTAGGTGGAGATGACAGTTTTGTCCCCAGGAAAGCTGTCTGTGTTGCCTTGAGGAAGCAAGAAGTAGGGAAGCGGAAACTTTAGACCCGTTGCTGGTGGTTGTGGTTCCATTTTTGACGTGCCTTTTATGTTAAATAGTGTGGGATAATGTTCTTTCTTTGTAACTCATGTAAGAAGTTTGACTGCAATTATTGCAAAGTCTAATGTCTCTTTTATAATTGTTCAGTGCAGTTACCTTATAATGCCCCTGAATGGTAACAGCAGATTCAGTATGTATGCCCTCAATATTATTTAAGGAATGTATAATCAGTGGTAAAAAAAGTTTGTGATGAGTAACATGGTAATGCACCAATATTATTTAAGGAATGTATAATCAGTGGTAAAAAAAGTTTGTGATGAGTAACATGGTAACGCACCACATACATGGGACCCTTATGTGTACCCACTTGCTGTACTAACACGTGAGTGTGGCAATATTTAAAATAAATGAATAAATTATTCTTATGCATCTGTTGTGACTTTTCATGCCAGTTGCTAGTAGTCTTTTTGTTTGCTTTTATCTTGCAACTCTTGCACTAGAGTGGATAGAAGTTGCAAGCGTGGGAATCATGGCTAGTACATGGATTTGTGTAAAACTCGTGCATCTGGCCTCAAACAGCTTTGCGACTTTGCACGTTGATCACTTTCAACAATACAGTCGAACACGGATATATCGAACCCACATATATCGAATTATTGTCTGTATCGAACTCATAAATTATCCCCTTGAAAATTCTGTGTAAAAGTATAGAAATTCGTACGTTTATATCGAATGATATTTTTACCCGCCATTGGATATATAGAACGCCGCGCGATCTCGGCACTCGCTGCACCCGCGTGCTCCGCGCCTTCCCCGAAAGGCTCGGAAAATGTGAGAGCGAGAGGGAGGGAGGCTCAGACGGTACTCCCGCTGCGCACGCTCTCCGACTTGCGGCAACACCCTGCTTGCGGAACTGATTTTATTTTTCTCTCTCCCAATGTCTCTCATCCTACCCCCGCGTAACCATAGTGATCGGCTCGGAAAAGGTAGCCAGGAACGAAGGCGGCGGTGGCCTCCTCCTTTTGCCTTTTTTTTTTCTAGTTGCTTTTTCACGAGTTTTGCTCAGCCAACCACAGCTCGTGCCTTTCGTACGTCGCTGTCGCCCTCGGAGGTGGCCATCGTGAGCGCTTTGTTGGCCGTGGCTGTGCACGTGAATTCTTGTGTTTTGTGTGCGTTCTTGTGTTTCGTGTTCATTATTGTTTTGCGTGCGTCTCCCGACACGTGTGACTGGATTGTGGTGAGCTGACGCGGAAGCAATGGCCGCAGCAAGCACAAGCAGCATCAAGAAGCGCAAGAACCTGGACTTTGTGACAAAGCTGAAAGCCATTCAGCGTGTTGAGGCGGGCGAGAAAAGTGCGACGGTGGCAGACGACTTCGGGATTCCTCGGAGCACTCTAAGCACCTTGTTAAAAAACAAGGCGGACATAAAGTCGAAAGCGGCGGAGTTACGAACGTCGGGAGCTTGTCGTGTGCGCGCTCCTGCCCACGAGAAAGTTGAAAAGGCCCTCTATGCGTGGTTTTTAGAGGTGCGGGCTAAGAACATTCTGGTGGATGGCCCAATGCTAATGGCTAAAGCCAAATGGTTTGCCGCTGCACTCGGTGATGACAACTTCGCCGACAACACAGGGTGGCTGCAGAGGTTTAAGAACCGCCATAAGATAGTTGGCAAAACCATTTCTGGGGAAAGCGGAGCCGTCATCAGCCAGGATATCCAGCAGTGGATTTCGAAGGAATGGCCGGAAATTTGCGCGAAGTTTTCATCTGCGGAAATCTTCAACACCGACGAGACCGGGTTGTTTTGGCAGATGCTGCCCAGCAAGGCGCTCGACATCCGGGGCAGCACGTGTCACGGGGGCAAGATGAGCAAAGTCCGCGTGAGCGTTCCGCTCGCTGCTAACATGGATGGCTCTCAAAAGCTCCAGCCCTTTGTGATTGGCAAAGCAAGGGCACCGCGCTGCTTCAAAAACTGTAAGCAGCTCCCCGTTCGCTACGCCTTCAATAAGAAGGCGTGGATGACGCGTCAGCTGTTCACAGAATGGCTGCAAGCGTGGGACGCCGAACTGGGCAAATCGAGGCGTCACGCTTGCCTCCTCGTCGATAACTGCTCGGCCCATGACACCACCTGCAAGCTCGAAAACATCGCGCTCAAGTTTCTGCCGGCGAACACGACAGCAAAGTTGCAGCCGCTCGACCATGGCATCATTAAGTCGTTCAAAGTCGGCTACAGGAGACGACTCATTGATAGGCTTTTGGTGAACCTCCGCATGGGCACCGAGCTTAAGGTTGACCTGCTGGGGGCCAATCAAATGATGACGGGCGCCTGGAGAGACGTGAAGCAGGATACTGTGGCTAACTGCTTCCGGAAGGCAGGCCTCGTGACAGCCAAACTTCCTGAAACCTGCGAAGACGGCGACGGCGACAACGAGTGCATGGACGACGGGTTTCACGAGTTGTTGTCCCTTTTCCTGGCTGCCGTTCCAGCCGAAGTGTCTGCTGACGATTCTGTGAACGTTGACAGCAATGTTCAGGCTGTTGCGAGCCTCGCTGACGAGGATATTGTAGCTGCAGTTGGAGGGACCCAGGCTGACAGCTCGAGTGGCGACGAAGATCGTCCGGACGAGGGCGCGGCTACACGCTCGTACTTCGCCGCTGAAGTGGCGGCAGCGTTCAGCTTGATTCGCCGTTGTTGCGGCGACATGGAAGGAACCGGGCTTTCGCACCTGAACAGCCTCAATAAGATCGAGGTTGGCGTCTTTAATTTCATTTGCAAGGCGAAGAAGCAGACCAACATAAGCGATTTTTTTTCACGCAAATAAAGCATTACGTTGCGTCGTGTGTGCGGAAATAGTTGTCATTCTTGAATGCGCCGATCGGTAGGTCATCATCCGCCACAGGTAAAGTCTCTGGGCCTGTATTTTTTATATCGAATTTTTGATATATCGAATTAATTCGCGATCCCCTTCGAGTTCGATATATCCGTGTTCGACTGTATATTCTATTATAAATTCAACAATTGTCAATGATTATGCATCTGTGCAAAGTCTCATTGCCTTCTACATTTAGACAAACAGGATCGCCTCAAGATTTAGGGCAATAACGACAGACAAAAGCGCAGTAAGCAAAGCCACAAGTATGTCCAAAACCACAAGCATAAAGTTGAGACAAATCGATGTACGGTAGTACTAACCCATTATTCCCTTGGTAGCGCGGCAACTGCATTGTCAAAGTTCCTTCCAGTAATCTGCGTTGAGAACTCCATGAAAACAACTGTTAACTTCCCCTTTGCTTTCTCTGGCTTCATTCTCAGTTGGATTCATATTGTTGCCGCTGTGAGAAACTTCTGATGCAGTCCACCTATGATTGGTTGTCCAAGTTATAATTTCGATTGTGTCTCTTTTTAGTCCTCGTCTTATTTTGCACCTCAAGCCCTTCTGGTCATGTACCAACTAGCTCGAAGGCCGATGTTACTAAGCCACACACACTTTATTCAACTTCCATTATAGCCAGTTGCATGACAGTACATGTATATGTTTGGCTGTGTCACTTTTCCAGCCACATGCTCTCTGCATCCCTGGAGACTTTCTAACCATCAACGTGCGAACTGGGCATGTGCGTTAATGTTGTGGAATCACGATGGAGCTCTTTTGCTCTACTGTCGCACATATTTTGCACCCCTTCGCAAATGTTAACATAGCATCGAGGATAGGTACTCCCTTACGGTGTTACAGGCCTGTGTCCAATTTCTTGTAGGGGCTAGATTTTCTTAGTTGTTATAATGCAGTCATAATATCAAGACCAGATGGTGGATTGAGGTGGATAGGGGCAGGCAAACAATGCTCTCGCATTTTAAAAATTGAGCCCGTCTGTTTTCCCTGTTCTTCTCGCTTATAACTCACGTTACTTAAGTTCTGCTGGGTAGTGTTGTTCCACTCGTGGGTAAACCTTTTGTTGCAGGTGCATTCATTTGACGGCAGCAAAGAAGAGGCAGCTGCGTTCCTGGACTTGGGCCTCTTCATTGGCATCAATGGCTGGTGAGCTCTTGCTTCCTCCTACCCACTTTCAGCAAACCAGTTAGCGAGACAAAGCTAAACAGAGGTATAGGGCTTCATCCCCGTTATTTTGTCTTTCCGTGTTGAAATTCATTCCTCACGCAACCACTGTCACCATCATCCCTTTGTTGTTCCATAATACCATTATACTTTTTCATCGACCGTTCTTCCTGTGTGGTCCTTCATGGGTTTCTACAATATGAGCCTGGGATATTTAGAAACGACAATGTGATGATGACAATAGGAAGTGAGTGAGAAAGAAATTTCAACAATCTGTTCCGTCTGGCATACCTGCCAACATTACCGAAATTTCCATTGAGTTTATGAAATTAGCCTTATTTTAAGATGTTACTGATATTGCGTCGAGTTTTGCTAAAAATAAATACGATTTGCAAAAAAAAAAGTTTCGCCTTTCATTCGTTCATGTTACCTTTGGAGTATTCTTATGGCAAAAGGAGACTAGATGGACACTTGCTTTGAGAAAGTTTACTCTACTCATAAGTTCCTGAAGCAGGTGAAATTGGCCATAGACGGTGCTGTTCGTTTTCTGCTGCAATGCCATAGACGAGCTGCTTTTGTGCTTTTGTCTCAGTGTTCTGTTGTGCTTCTGGTAGAAGGCAGCGCACACTTCATGGGGCAGCACAAGCAGTAGTGAGTCTTTTCTCACGGAGAAAACATGTGGACAGCTAAGATCTTTAACAATAATTTGACCATTTCTTTTCACAATTTCGGATGCCGTGTTTATTTGATTTTAAGGTGGTCACAGTTACAAGGCGAAAGTTCAGTTGGGAGACCCAAGAGAAACAACTTAGATATGAAATGTGCACACTCCCATACGGTGATATGAATAGCGGACAGATTAGTTGGACTTGGCGGGGATTTCCCCAAAATACGGAATTAACACAGCCAAAACACAAAATGACAACCATGAAATAGAGGGGAAGGGAGCTTTAACACATGGAGGGAGGGGTAGGGAGGTGTTCCCTTGGAGATAACGAAACTGGTTTGATGATAACGTTCTCCTGAGGGCTGGCTTTAAAGCAGCATGCGCCGCGGTGCCGTGAAGCCATGCCATAAGGTGAAATTCACACTACTGTGAAGACACACGTCAAAGCAGAATTCGCATATGTCTTACCCTCTGCCTTTACTGTTAAACGTGTGAAATTCTTGGTGCAGGTTGTACGTGTGGAAATACGGTACTGGCTTCCCTCCTATTTTGGTTGGTACAATTTTCAGGGCCGTTTATAATCTGGATCGCCTGAAATGTGGCGCTGCTGCCACCATAACAACACAGTAACTGAATCTATTATCCTCAAGTATAAGGCAGGACTTGGGGGCTAAGGGCTTTGGAAAAAAATGTCGCCTTATACTCGAATAATTACGGTAATATTGTGTTACAGAAGAATTTCATGAAAAGACAGCTATTTAGAAAGCTTTGTGCATACATTCTGACCTTTGAATGCCATCTTTGTGAACCACCTTACGTTTTTGCCATGTGGCACTGCTGGAACCTAATGAGACTTGTTTTTTTTTAAATGTCATTGTATTCAAATGGCATTAAACCTTCCCAAACAAGAGAGAGGTTCGCAAGAAAATGGAGGCATAAAGCGATGAACAGTGGCAAAGCAAGAAATGTTGACTGAGCCAACATTTTGACCAGGCACTTGTCTTTGTCGGGGCAGCAACAGCATTTCCTAAACATTACGCATTAAACTTTGCTAAAGTTAATAATGAAGTTGCTCACTACAGTTTTCTGTGTGACTAGGGCTTAAGTCTAGCCACTTGCTCGACCAGTCACCCCAGGTGAAGACAACTGGCTTAGCAGGTTGTATGTGAGTGACAGCTCTTTCTTTTTGGCAGCTCCCTCAAGACTGCCGAGAACCTGGCGGTGGCTGCCACTATCCCCAGGGAACGACTCCTCATTGAGACAGGTGGGCCATGTGCATGTGCACTGTGAGCATAGGATGACAGAGCAAGTCGATGCTCACTCACCAATATCTTCAAAGACTCGGTCACACTCATGTGCAATCACACTCGGCGGCGGTTGCTCGTGTTCATAGTCACTTCTATTCACACTTACCAGCATCCAGCCACGTTCATACTCGCATCCACTCAATATCACTATCGGTGCCTCCTTTGTAGTCCCGCCTATTGATATTCATCATTATCATCATCTTCCTGTACACTTGTACCTTAATATAACAAGGCTCTCAAGTATACAACAATTTATTTAACTTATTTTTAAATTTATTTTATTTTATTTATTTATTTAATTCGCAAACGTGGGTCTTCACACCATCTGCTCGGCCCATCGCCCTGATACCCGCCCGGCTTCTTCGATTCCGCCCCGTCCCGCATCTTCTTACCCACCATGTTTCCGCAACCCATCTGAACGGTGCACTGCTGACGACAAGCCCATTAGTTTTCACTACCATCGAATCGGGCACATTTCTCGGCACTGTCGCAGTCCCCCGACCCGGTCTGCTTATACTGCCTACCCTTGCCCCCCAGGTGGCCCTTCTCGTCTCTATGCCGCACGCTCCGATAATGCTGCCGCTGATTCTCCTGCACCAAACCGCCCCATTCTCATTCGCCTTCGCCCCAACGACGACAGTCTCGCTTTCCCCAGCCTCGCCACTCCTTTTCGCCGTCTCCCTTCGTACGCCGCTCCCAGCCGGAAAACTAGGCGACGCAGCGCCTCAAGGTGACGCTGCATTGCTCCCTACGCCTCCAAATCCTCTACTGACGTTGCCCACTCATCTGAACCTTCTTGACGTGCAAGTTGACGGTGTTTCTGTGTCTGCACTTATAGACGCTGGGGTGCATTTGTCGGTAATGAGCGCTGACCTTCGTAACCGGCTCAAGAAAATTATCACGCCTGCCACGACGCCTGTTGTCCGTGTCGCCGATGGCGGAACAGCCCCCGTAATTGGTATGTGTACCGCCCGCGTCTCCTTCGCCGATCGCTCCACTATCGTTCTATTCACAGTCATCGCCCACTGTCCCCATGACATCATCCTCGGCTTAGACTTCCTCTCCGCACATTCTGCTCTTATCGATTGTTCCGCCAGTACTCTCCGCCTTGACCTGCCTGTTCTGGATCCCGCTGAACCACACCCCAGTCGCTTCAATTCCGTCGACTTCGTTCGCTTGCCACCTTCGGCACTGACTTACGTTGACTTAGTGTCATCCCCACCAGTCTCCGATAGTCACTACATCACGGCTCCTATGCAAGACGTCCTACTTACATACGGGATCACAGTACCTCATACAGTTTTATCTATTACGGCAAATTGCGTCTGCCTGCCAGTGATCAATTTTGGCTTGACGACACAAGTGCTGCCGCGCGGGATGTCTCTGGCCCAGTTTTGCTCATTCGAGGATCACTCGGTAGCATCCATTGCAGTAGACGACAGTTCATCCGATTCTCCTCTACCATTGCAGTCGGCAAGTTGTACCATCGCCGACTTACAGAAAATTATTGCACCCTACTTGCCGTCCGAGCACGCTCGTGAGCTCTACCGCATTCTGTTTTCCTACCACAATATTTTTTATTTTAACGATCGTCCTTTGGCCCAAACTACAGCTGTTATAGCTGTTATCGCATTAATACCGGCGATGCCCCTTCTATTGATCGCCGCCCGTATCGAGTGTCACCGGCTGAGCGTCAAGTTATTCACGCAGAAGTTCGCAAAATGCTTGCCAAGAACATTATTGAACCATCATGTAGTCCATGGGCGTCACCTGTTGTACTGGTCAAAAAGAAGGATGGCTCATGGCGCTTTTGCGTGAATTATCGGCACCTTAACTGGGTTACCAAAAAGGACGTGTATCCCCTACCTCGAATTGATGACGCCCTTTACTGCCTCCACAGTGCTCGCTATTTCTCCTCTATTGACCTTCGCTCCGGCTACTGGCAGATTGCCGTGGACGATCTCGACCGCGAGAAGACTGCTTTTGTAACACCCGACGGTCTTTATCAATTCAAATTGATGCCGTTCGGTCTGTGCAACACCCCTGCCACTTTGGACACATGATGGACTCCCTTCTTCACAGTTTCAAATGGTCCACATGCCTGTGCTTCTTGGACGACGTTATAGTATTCTCCCCAACGTTCGCTGTCCACCTCGAGCGGTTCTCAGCAGTCCTAGACGTTTTTCGGCGAGCCGGTCTGCAACTCAACGCATCGAAGTGCCAATTCAGCCGTTGCCAGATTACCGTCCTTGGACATCTCGTTGATGCGAACGGAGTGCAACCGGACCTAGGCAAGATCCACGCTGTTACGCACTTCCCTGTTTCGAAGTGTGTCAAGGATATGTGCAGCTTCATCGGCCTTTGTTCGTACTTCTGCCGTTTCGTGAAAAATTTCGCCGCCGTAGCACGACCACTAACCGAGCTTTTGAAGAAAGACGCCCCTCTTCAGTGGGGCGATAACGAGGCCTCTGCATTCTCGCATCTAATCGACTTTCTCACAACGCTTCCCGTTCTGGCCCATTTCGATCCTTCTGCGCCTACCGAAGTCCGTACTGATGCCAGCGGTCAGGGAATTGGCGCTGTACTGGCACAACGCCAGCGCGGCTGCTGGCTCCTCTCACCCTCGGGGCGCAATTATTCCATCACTGAGCTTGAGTGTCTGGCCCTAGTTTGGGCGGTTGCGAAGTTCTGCCCATACTTATATGGCCGACCCTTTTCCGTTGTCACAGACCATACCGCGCTTTGCTGGCTCTGCTCACTGAAAGATCCTACAGGAAGACTTAGTCACTGGGCCTTACGCCTCCAAGAATATTCGTACTCTGTCACCTACAAATCTGGCCGACTACACATGCACGCTGACTGTCTGTCTCGCTACCCTGTAGACGAGCCTGACACCGCCGACAGTAGTACTGCCAACGGCATTTTCTCTGTGTCTGCCTTCACTAACATCGCCGATGAGCAGTACCGAGACCTATCGCTGCAAGCACTCATCGAGCGTCTGCACTCTGCACCTACCGACGCATCCGTTTGCCGATATGTCCTCCAGGGCAGCATTCTGTATCGAAGGAACTTCCTCCCTGATGGCTCTGATCTTCTTCTTGTCCTGCCAAAACATCTACGACAGACTCCTCTTTGAGATGCATGATGCACCCACTGCAGGACATCTTGGGTTAACCCGCAAGTATGACCGCGTCCGCCGCCGCTTCTATTGGCCTGGTCTCGCTCGCTCCATCCGACGCTATGTTGCTGCCTGTGATCCCTGCCAGCGTCGGAAAACACCTCAGGTGCTACCTGCCGGTCATCTCCAGCCGATCATCGTCCCTGTGAAACCGTTCTTTCTGTTGGTTTAGACCTCCTCAGTCCCTTTCCCACGTCATCCTCCGGGAGCAAATGGGTAGCCGTCGCAACTGATTGCGCCACCCAATACGCTATGACACGGGCTCTCCCTACCAGTTGCGCCACTGACGTCGCGGACTTTCTCTTGCGTGACATTCTCTTGCTTCATGGCGCACCGTGACAGCTGCTTACTGACCGTGGTCGAAACTTCCTCTCGAAAGTTATCGCCGACATTGTGCGTTCCTCCTCCATTCGACAAAAGCTGACTACTTTATACCATCCTCAAACCAATGGCCTGACAGAGCGGTTCAACCGTACTCTTACCGATATGCTGTCCAAGTACATTTCAAAGGACCACCACGACTGGGACATTGCACTCCCTTACATCACATTTGCATACAATTCTTCCCGGCACGACACCGCCAGATTTTGTCCATTTTATCTACTGTACGATCGCGAACCTACCTTGCCCCTAGACGCGGCACTTCCTCCTGCTGTGGGACGACCCTATCATGAAAAACGTTGGCAGCGGTGAGCTATGCTTCACCTTCCTCTCGTTTCAACATGTCTCCAAAACTCCAGATTACACATCTTGCGGCACTAAACACGTGGGAAGACGGCACACAGTGCCATGCCATCTCAGCTCGCCCAGTCTTTGCACATGTGGCAGGTTACCTCTAAAACAGGGCGTGCATGCTGCGTATGTGCTGAGCCATGCTGACTGCCTGCTGATTTCTTTGCAGTGGCAGTGAAACTTTATTATATTGAAATGGTATATAAACACACTTCATTATATTGAGGTTAGGGTGTTCGGTGAACAATTAATTATAGAGAAAGTAAATACTTTGTTATATCGAGAATTTCGTTATATTGAAGTTCGTTGTATCAAGGTTTAACTGTTTGAGGAAATTTCATTTCTGCCACGAAGGGATACCAAGACAATAAATGAAAACTTCCCCAGATGAAGATGGTTAAATAATTGAACTACAAGCGACTGCTTGCGAATGCACCTCTCACATTGCATGCTGCATGACTGAGAGCAACTGCCAAAGCTGTGGCGTCATCTTTCGTATAAAATGCAAGTGTGAGGAGGTCCTATCGCTCTCTGCGCACTGCATGCATTTGGAGTGAGCGAAAGCGCTTGAGCGTGAGCCAAGAAAGACGGCTGCTTGATGAACGCTGTCTTTCTGCACGAGCAAGGGGAAAGGGGAAGAAGGGGGTGAGCTTGGGGTAATGCTATCAAGTGCTCGTGAGGGCGGATGGCAGGCTGGCGCGCGTCTTTTTTTCTAGTGCGGCCATGGCTACCAGTGCGGCTGGGAACATACGCAGCCATTGCGCCCCGTTTCAGAGGTAATCTGCCACGTCTGCAAAGAGTAGGTGTGCCGAATGGCGTGGCGACGTGTGCGCTGTCTTCCCGCATGTTTAGTACTGGAGGTTGTTTAATCACGGGTTTCGGAGACGCGTTCAAGCGGGAGGCAGACAAAGCAGTCACTCCCTGTTGCTGGTGCTTTTTATGATAGTGTCGTTCCTCTGCGGGCAGCACTGTCAGCTGTGGGGGTGGAGTGGACATGAAAGCGTTACAGGCTTCACTTCGCACTAATGAGGTGAAGAGATTGTTGACACCGCATAAAGCTGTATCTTTTGTTGCTGACTATTCAATTTAACAAAAGTAATCTTTCTCTCATTCAAATGTGCTTTTTTCCCGTTGCCCAATAATTAAAAAAATTTAGTGGCGCCTTCTGTGTAAGAAAAATCCATTGGTGATTGTACTGATTTGCAGACAAGGTCAAATTTCAGTGTAGCAATATTTTTATATAATGAAGCCAATTGACGATTTTACCGACTTCATTATACCGAGGTTTAACTGTATAAAAGTACACTGCAGGACGAAGGCACCTTCCAACCATATCCAGCGGCTCCTGTCTTGCACCAGTGGGCCGCACCTTAATGCCTGCAAATTTCGTAACTTCATTGCATCACCTAATTCTCTGCCTTCCTTGACTGCACTTCCCTTCTTTTGGCACCCATTCTGTAACACAAATGGACCACCGGCTGTGTTCTCCAAGCTACTCACGACCTCTTCGTAATTTGTGTCAACACAAACTCGTCGGCACTCACTGCCATTCGTACTCTCCCCCACTTGCACCGTTTGTCACTTGCTAACACTATCTGATCACTGGATGTGAATGCACGCTCTGAAGTGTTTTCCGCAGTCACTGCTTCTTCTATCACCTCTGCCCTTTCTTCCTGCATACTACAGACTGCCTTTGAGACGCACTCTGTTGCGATGAATTCTCTCGTAAGCAGTTAAGGCATCCTTGGTTTACTTCAGCAATGCGATAAAAGAAACTAGCTGCCATGCATTTCTGTTGTCTTTGTCATGCTTAAACAGCCACATGCCACTTAATTATGGCCGTATGTACAGAATGTTGTGCGCTAGAACCTTGGTAATTGAAATTCAACCAGAAAGTTAATCAAATAAACTCATGTTCAAACTAAAGAAAGCACCCTTTTAAAGAAAACGCCTAGTCTTCTTGTGGTACAGCTGCAATACCATTAACAGAAACGTATCGCTGAGCGCTAGTGTCGGCCTTACGTACCCCAGTAAAAGCTCGTTAATTCACACCTCATTCATTTGAAATTTTGGATAATTCAAACTTACTGGCACTGTCCTGCCGAGATCCGTAGAACTTGATCTACTAAAGAGCTAATTAATTTGCGTGAGAATTGGTCGTGCCACACAGATGATTCAAACTGTGTGCCACCGTGGCCAGCTCATGGCTCGCACTGGTTGTCACTTTCCCAGATGGCGCGATGTGCTTATCACCATCGTCATCGATCCACGCCCTAGCAACAACTCCCTCAGATCTCAAAGGCTGTGCTTTAAATGATTAAAGGAGCCAGAAACACATCATGGCCACCATGTTCTTATGTTTATTTTTTCAAATGGTCAGTTGCATCAGCATCGATAGTGGAACATGCCACTGATTTGGCCAGTCAGGCAACTTGCCAGTCACAGAGGTGGAGCAAGTGAGATAAGCTGTGCCATTTTTTATCATCTTTGTTGTGTGCTTTGGGACGTTTCTGCCACGGCGTCCACACCTACACCGCACATGCCACCATGTATTCGTTGCGTGGCAAGTACCGGAGGCTGGTGGACCTGAGCAGAACGATCGCATTTCTGTTCAGGTACAGACCTCAGGTCTGTTAACAACGTGTGAATGCATGGCTGGAGATGCTATCGAAGCCTTCTTCTGGCACTCGGGTTATAAGCAAGATTACACACCGCGTGCCTAATCAAACACACCCTGAGCAGCGGCACGCAACGCATAATTTGCTGATAACGCTAGCTTATTCAGTTTTAAGAGGAAGATGCTTTCCAATACATTTGAACTCTTGAAGGGGAAAGTGAAGCAGAAAACAATCACAGATTTCTGTCATAAATATAAGGTGATGGTTCAAGAGGTGTTCCCGCTCCTTTCATCTTTAGCTATAACCTTCTCTTATCACTTCTGTTAGTTAGAACTTAATTTATTCGAAATCAGTGAGCATCCCCGTGAAATTCGAATAAACAAGCTTTTACCCTATGGTTGCACGTTGACATATAGTGAATACACATATAACAAGTTATTGGATGTAATGAAGTAAAGTTAAAATGTTGATGGTCAATATAAACATGTACTATTGAATATGCTCTTATAATAAATGTTAGATATAGCAAATATTTTTTTTTTGCAGTTTTATTATAACAATGTGTTTGACTGTATTTTCGTAGCAGTGTCTCAGAAGCGCGGTTTATGGAGAGAGTGCTGATAATTCAGTCTTGGAATTGAAAAATAGAAAATTGTACCCGTTTGCTTCTATGAACTGTGACTGGTGACCTGCGGCTAGCGTTAATTTCAGGACATCTACGGTTGCAGCAGCAGCTACCTCTGGAGATCATCATTGTGTAACAACACGGCTACGCCCATACTGCCTCTTTCAATCTAAATTCAATGTTGCCACTTCCACTCTATTGTGGCAGCATGAGATTAATGGTAAAATCATCCTTTGCTTGGTCTCATCTCATGTTGAAGACAAAGTATTAGCTGCGATTTGTTGTTATTGAGATTAAGTGTTTGCTGTTAGGCCAGAAGGGCTATGAAGTGGTGAAAAGTGTTTTGATTTGCACCTATCAGATGGAATCACAGTATTTAACGTTGTCATGCATTGGTACCCTAAAACTCTAATTTATTTCTGTATGCTAAAACGTTGAACACACAGGATGTCTACCGTGGTTCTACGGTGCATACACTGTGGGCTTAATGTGTCCTGCTAACTTATCACTCAAAGCTAAAATACACAGTATATGACATTACACTGACTAGAGATTCATCAAATCTTGGCTTCTGGCTCAAGTTTGTTTGAAAGGCGTTCCGTGAGACTGAAAAAATGTTATTTGAAATAACGACTACATAATTTTCACACTTCAAGTTCAGGGGACTTTTTTTAAATTCAAATGCATGTATGGATTTGCGAAGGCCAACAAAGCAGTTCAAGCTGTCCGTTGATTTGAATTAAGACATATTGAATTATCAGGATTTCACTTTATCAGAAGGAGCACGAGGTGTACGTAAAAATTCTTAAAAATGCCAATAAAAAATGGCAGTTATTGTGTGCTGCGCATCGACATTTTGCTACATGCTGTCACAGTAAGAGGCTGGAAAGTATCCGTAAAAGAGGGTTTAGTTTTTTTCAACTTTTTTTTTTGTACTTGACATAGATGTGCATCTCTATGCAGATTGCCCGTGGTGCGAGATCCGTCCCACACATGCTGGAGCCAAGCTGATCCGAACATCATTTCCGGCCAAAAAGAAGGAGCGATTTGAGGCCGGATTTATGGTCAAAGGCCGCAACGAACCTGCAAACCTTGTGTGAGCCATGGGGTTGACAGTTGGGTGCAGCTTAGAGTGAATGCCATTGTTACGAAATGGCCGATCAGACAAAACACAAGACAGGCTCATATTAATCACGGGCGAGGTAAAATGCCACCTTCCAATGTGGAGTAGCCAAAGGGGTTAGACATCTTGGCCTTGTTTACAAACAAGGCAACACAGTGTGGAAGCTGGAACGTTTAACCCCTTTGACCCCTCTGCATTGTTGGCATTCTGTCTTGCCTATTCCATGGAAACACTAAGGAGAAAGATTAGTTTGGATGTGCCAGTAAATTAGCCTTCCACAAAAACCAAAAATACTCTTACTGAGAGAAAAGGCATGACAAGCCAGACAGAAATAAAAAATGAAAGATGGGTGGCGACGCCGCCTTGTAATTTCTGGTCCAGCTCGCCATGATGCCATCTGATGCTGTCTGCTTGTTCCTAGTTAACTTTTTATCGCTGAAAATGGATTACACCGTATTTATTCGAATAGAGCCAGAAACTGAACTCGGGAAGTTTCAAGAACCTTTACTGAAACTGAACCGCCGAAACGTGAAAAAGATTAGGGGTGCACAAATATCAAAACTTTCGACTACATTCGTACTTGGCTATATCGAACTCGCAAAAAAACGCCTATCAGTTCGATATAGAGCATAATTCGATATAAGCCTGCTAAATGATTGGATGTCATAAAAGCACATACCATTTACCAAATCACTTTATTCATGAAACTATCTGTTTCGCATGAAATATTCTTGCATTTTCTTCTGCTCTAGCAATTTCGCTGCCTGCGACGCACGCACTGCTCCACATTGTCTAAGGAGTCGGAGCAACTGAGGCTGCAACCTTATGCATTCGCACAGAAGCACTGGGCTAGTGTGGGCTCACCAATTGCTTCAGAGGATGTGGGCAAAGGGCCGTCGTTGCTTTCCTCATTGTGCCCACTTTCACTTGTGCTCTGTACGATATCGGCAATGTAGTCTTCATTTTTGGGCTCTCCCATGGTCGCGACACCATCATTTGCACTCACAAACTCGTCCACCGTGGATTCGTCAACAGCTTCCGGGAATTCTGATAGCTCACTCCAAACTTCGGCAACACCGGCAACGGCTTCGTCGCATTCATCAGAATTTACAGTCATCACCAAGCGCGCACAAGCCGGCACGGCTGAAGCAATTTCCAGTGAACCACTCATACATGGCCATACGTACGCGTTGGGGGCCACGGGCACCGGGTCGTGAGTTTCTTCGCTCTAGCCCTAATCTCCCCCTTGTTCTTCAATATCATGCTGAGAGTGCTCCTCGGAACCTTGCACGCTGCAGGGACACCCGACTTGTCACCGTGTTCGACTCGATTTATGATTTCGAGCTTCACGACAAAAGGCAAATTCTGCAGCTTCATCATGGCAACAATGTGGAAGAAGGCCCACAAGACGCACACACAATGAACCAGAAAAGCAGCGAGACTACTCGCACTTTTGCGATCTTGCATGACGAGGGCACAAGAGCCTCTGATTGGCTGTCTGAGCAAGCGCTGCGAGTGGGCCAGGATAATTTTTTGCAGGGGGTTGTCGACGGCTCGCTCAACACAGCGCGGTTATGGTAGGGAGAGTGGTTGGATGTAGCCGTGCCGCCAGGTTTCTCTGCCACTGCGAGGGAAAGCCAACATCTGGGGGCATTTTTCCGCCGCTTGACGTTCCATATATCGAAAGTCGCTGCTACTTTTGTTCGATGTAAGCGGAATTTTCGCTATATATACTCATGGTAACTGTACCTTGTCCAGAAATTGTTCGATATATAGAAGAATTACATGTAAACAAGTTTGATATAGTCGGGTTCGACTGTACTTTTATGATAGAAAAACTACAGAGGGGCGTCGTGATCAGCTACCTGAACTCTCCGAAAAATCATGGACACCTGGCGAGGCACGCGATAAATACTTGGACATGTATATTTGTGCGGTTCAAGAAGACATTATAAAAGGTACGAGAGGCATTGTCCCATCCGCAGTAACCTTTCAAAAGAGGAAGAGGAGGCGCTGCGAACCTTACGTGACGATAGACAATTGTCATTCAGCCAGTTGAGAAGCGTGTTGCAGTGGTGATACTTGATCGGAGTGTTTACATAGCCAAAGGTTTCAGTCAACTGGGCAACTCTAACTTTTATACAGAACTCCCAAGCAATCCTACTGAGAAATTTGAAAGCGAACGAAAGGACATCCTAACCACTCTGCACAAGGCAGGGCAGATAACCGGCAAGACGTTCCAAGCATTGATACCAAGAAGCTCTGGCCCCAGCCAATTCTACTTACTAACCAAAATTCACAAAATAAACAATCCCGGTCGGCCTATCGTTTCCAGTAATGGAAAAGTGACTGAGAAAATATCCGGCTTTATTGATAGTCTCATTAAGCACATTCCATCTTCATTCCCCTCGTACATTAAAGACACAAATGACTTCCTTCGGGAGGTATCAAACCTGACCGTACTGGTGGGGGTTTACTTAGTCACTATGGATGTCGCATCTTTGTACACCAACATACCTCACGCCAAGGGCATAGCCTCCACAGTTTAGCTTATGCTGGCTTTTGCTTATGCTGGCCTTTCCAAGGCATCTTCATTCTTGCTCCTTTCCCCTCATACGTTGTTCTTTAGTGACCCATTTAACACTGCAGCCCTTCGACTGTGCCGTTATGACTCACTGCTGGTGTCAGTCGCTTCACATTCGAGGAAGCACCGACTTCCCGCGGTGATCGGGAGCCTGTTGTGTCATAGCATGTTCTTTTTTTGTTTGTTTTTTGCCTAAAATAGTATGACAGGTGCTTGATGTGTCCCTGACTTGTTTTTGAAATGATCCAAAAGTGTGGGGTGGGTACTTATTGGGACATGGGCCCATGCTTGGTATTTCACAGTAAATCAGAATGAAATATACAGTCGAACCCACCTACATATAATGATACCGGTTTTAACAATATATCAGTTATAACAGTGAGAAGCTGCTGCACCGTCATCTTTTGTATGTTTTCTATGGTGAAATAACCCACTTACTATAATGCCTCGATGCCGCATTATCGGTTATAACGATGAAGTCTGGCTGCTGGTTGTCCGAGCCGTAAGGTGGTGAAATGCGAAATCCTTGAAAATAAAAAAAGAAAATGAGAAATTTGAGCTGCTGCACGATGGGCCGCTGCTCAAGTTTACCACCACCACCAACAACCGCCGCGTGCTCATTTTCCAGCCGTCTCCATGTGCCTCTCTCCCATCGCCCTTGCACCCCTCCGAACACGAATGGACCGCGTCAACTGCGCTGCTCCCAGCTTGCTCGCATGTTGCTTACTGGCTCCTCATTCAGCGCAGTTCTGCCAGCGGCTTAATTGCTCGCGTTCGTCTTTTTTGCTTCGAAATTGTTCCTGGCCACGTGGTTTCTCAGTCTCGTTTGACTTTCCGCCGAAACGGAAGATGGCTGATCTGCCCGATGATCATCGGCAATGCACGGCATTGCCGGTGAAAAGAAAGTGCACGGCTACAGATTTGGAAACTAAGTGCTTCTAATGGATGAGGCAATCATCGCGAACATGTTTGCGTCAGTGACGGCAACGACGGCAGCGATGACGCAGTAGGGCAGGCTGCCTCAACATTGTCCCCACAGGAGGGCCGGCAGACGATTTAGTCCCTCCGAAGTTTTTGTGAGGCACCTGCCACTGCACTAGGTGGAGCACCTGGGTGCTTTGGAGAAGGATGTAGGCAAACTTCACGTAAAGCGTGCAAGGCTGACGGACATGGGGTTTTCTCGTGCAAGCCAGTGAGAAGTACGTGGCGAGATGCTTGTGGCGATCTCGCCTCAGTGTTTCTTCTGAATTTCTGAAGCTGACAGGCTGTCGCAGCAGCCTTCTCGAAATTCTTTAAGGCCCTTTTCGGGGCCACTAAAGCGATGCCTTGGCAGTGCTCGTATATCGCTTGCCACCTGTGACCCCTCTTTGCAGTTGTTATTCTTTAATGCGGACAGCCGTGGCTTGTTACATGCAATCGGAGCACCCAGGAAGCAGTTAAACGAGTGAACACAATCAGCAGCCAGATAGAGGAAGGTGGTGGGGAGGGGCACCGCCATATAATTTTCTCACAACAGCTCTGCCGTCCTCCTATTTTGATTTTTTCATGCAGCCCAGTTATAACAATTATCGCGATCATAACAGTGGAATTTTCTAGGCACTTGAGTATTGTTATATGTAGGTACAACCATATTAGTTTAGTATGGGAACATAATCTTTAAAAGCTCCGTTTTCGTTCATTTGACAAGCAATGGTTGGAACAACAATACAGAAACTTTTGTACCAAATGGAAATGCTAACTTTCATTTCGCATGTTAACTTTGTGCCAGAAGCTCAGCTTTGGCACTTCATCCTGGCACATCGGCCTGACATCATGGATTTTCAACTATGTTTAGCCATTTGCGATTTCAGTACATTGTGTGGGCAAGTAGTCATCTCTTTTCGTGCTGTTGCATCTACTGTAATTATGTTACCTACTAGCCCAACTTTCTGTATTAAAGTATTTATATATAACATTGTGGGCTAAAGGCAATGATGCAGACAAGTCAATGGGAAAGAGAAGTATAAAATGAAACTGAGGCTATGGTTTCAGGTTTATGAGCAAACCCTTTAGTGTTTAGTGTTGTTTCAGGATAATGTCACTGTGCCGTAACATATATGAATATCTATGTATGTATGTATGTATGTATGTATGTATGTATGTATGTATGTATGTATGTATGTATGTATGTATGTATGTATGTATGTATGTATGTATGTATACATACATGCAATTTCAAATTACCGCTATTCTGCGCCAACCGATTCCAACTAGCGCCCACGAATTTCCTAATTTCATTGCCCCACCTAGTCTTGACTGCGCTTCCGTTCTCTCGGCACCCATTCTGTAACCCTAATGGTCCACCAGTTATCTACCCTACGCATTACATGACCTGCCCAAAACCATTCTTTTTCTCTTGATGTCAATTAGGATATCGTCTATACCCGTTTGCTTTCTGATCCAAACCGCTCTCTTTCTGTCTCAACATTATGCCTAGCATTCTTCGTTCCGTCGCTCTTCGCATGGTCCTCGTTCTTTAGCGTCTTTGTCCAAGTTTCTGCCCCATGCATATCTCAGCACCAGTAAAATGCGCTGATTGTACACCTCCCTTTTCAATGATAATGGTAAGGTTCTAGTTTGAAGCTGACAATGTATGCAGCCGTATGCAATCCAACCAATTTTTATTCTTGTATGAATTTCCTTCTCATGATCAGGGTTACCTGCGATTAATTGACCTAGGTAAACATACTCCTTCACAGACTCTAGAGGCTAACTGGCGATCCTGAACTCCTGTTCCTTTGCCCGGCTATTCATTATCTTTCTCTTCTGCATATTATTCTTCAACTCCACTCTTACACTCTCTCTGTTAAGGTCCTCAATCATTTGTTGTGACTTGTCTGCAGTGTTGCTAAATAGAACCATGTCCTTGGCAAACTGAAGGTTGCTGAGATATTTGCCGTCGATCCTTACTCCTAAGCCTTCCCAGTTTAATAGATTGAAGACTTCTTCCAAGCACGCAGTGAATAGCATTGGAGAGATTGTATCTCCTTGTCTGACCCCTTTCTTTATAATTATCTTCCTACTTTTCTTGTCTAGAATTAAGGTAGCTGTGGAATATGTGTAGATATTTTTGAAGATATTTACATCAGCGGTCGGTACTGCTTGATTACATAATGCCTGTATTACTGCTGGTATCTCTACTGAATCAAATGCCTTTTTGTAATCTATGAAAGCCATATATAGACGATGGTTGTATTCTGTGAATTTCTCAATTACCTGATTAATGACATGGATGTAATACATTGTAGAGTATCCCTTCCTGAAGCCAGCCTGTTCCCTTGGTTGACTAAACTCCAGTGTTGCCCTTATTCTATTGGAGATTATCTTGGTGAATATTTTATATAATACTAGAAGTAAGCTAATGGGCCTATAATTTTTCAATTTTTAATGTTGCCCTTTTTGTGGATTAGTATAATGTTTGCATTCTTCCTGTTTTCTATGTATACAGTAGAGAGCTGCCAGTTTTATATGTACAGGTACCAGTACATATGTACATACGTACATAGAAAGGGCTCCAATGAATTCTGGAGAGGTTTGCCGTGTGGCACGCCTAGCATGTAGGACGCTATTCTAAGTGGGTATGGTGAAAAATGAAATAGGCACAGGTCGCAACAGGGATACACAGGATACACAAAACACACAACACTCACCAAGCCATAGCATATTTATGAAACGGTGCATGAGTAGGAAAATAATGGTCGATGATGTTATGTGCAGGCAAGTGCTGGAAGTCTTGGCAGGTATCCGTGGGGAAGACCCTGATGCCCTGGCTAAACAAGTGCACATCAACACCTGCCGCCTCTTCTTTCCTGGCGAGGAGGAACGGGTGGCCAGTGACCCAGCGCAGTTCCTTCTGTAAAAGTGAATGAGCTGTGATGAAGACAATGCAGGGGAAACTGTGTTTCGTCAGATAAATATGTCTATGCAAACACTTCACAATGCCTTTGTGTCATTCAGGATGTGCGGAGGCTGCTCAATCGTTGATATTCCTTTTTAACAAGTGTTTTTACATCTGCATTTTCACAATCGTGCATGATGTGCCAACGTTTGCAATGCTAGACTGTAGTCTCTTGTCTGGCTTCACACTGTCGCACATAGCATTTCAATGCTTGCAATGGCAGATTCTAGCCCTCCACAAATCATTGCAAATTGGTGCTACTATAACATCTTTCTTTTCTCTGCAGGCTCTGATTTCTCCTCAAAGCATGTGCAAAGTGGAGCATCTGATTGGCTTGCCTGCACTTGCTTTGAAGTGCATAACATGCTGCCACTGCTCCGGTAATTTAGCACTGTTGTGGCATGTTATCAGGGACATGCTTGCCAAACTTAAAGGGTCACTAAAGGTTAATATAAAGTCAACATGAACTGTTGAAATACCATCCCAGAAACCTCGAAACGCTTGTTTTATGCGAAGAAAAGACTTATTTTAAGAGAAAATGCGTTCTGAAGTGTCCGCGTACCTCTAGGGCAGTTAAAATCGCCCGCCCTCCTATTGAGGAGTAGCGACGTCATGGTCTCGTAGTGACGTTGCACCATCGGTGAGTAAAACTGCGCCCGCAGACGGCGCTACGGCTTTTCTGCGCTAAACGCCAATGCGCGGCCAGAAACAGAGCCAATGCAAAGCCTACAGCAGCGCGAAAACGGAACTATGTTGGCTAGCGGAAGGGAAAGCGCGTGACGATAAGCTCGTTCTTTATTTTATGACGCCAACTTTGACGCTCGTTGCAATGGACGACCCTGACAACGACACATTGGCTCGCGATGCTGAGCTCGACTTCAGCGATTTAAGCACTGATGAACGTGACCTGCTGCTGAGGGCTCGCGCTGGCGGCGTCGTTGCGTAGTACTACGACGGCAACTGTATGTCATGGCTGTACATTTGTAGCTTTTCCTTCGTGAAAACCAAATACCACACTCACCGCCCCGTCTTCGACCTGCAGTTGTTCTTGCGCTTCGGAGAATGCAGGCAAGACTGACGGAACAGCGCTACGGGAAAGCATTGCTTTGAAAGGCATTCCGCACGACTTCAGTAAGTCGGGGTTGAACTCGCAATCCTCTGGACAAAAGTGCAGCGAGCACACTATGCGATTTTTCGGCTCTTTGCCAACACGCTGTGGCAGAGGTACGGCACTTAACCACTTCGAACGGAGAGGTTCGCTCGTTGGAAAACAGTGATAAGTAACGTTAGATTCGCCGCTGCAACTGCCCTTGACCAAGTTCCGCAGATCGTTCGCGCATCCCACGACATCACATGGACGTAGCATTCTCGCTGCTTGTTCCAAATGCAAGTTTTGCGAGCCAGCAGAACTAGCGCAGCACGACGCAATAACGAAACAACTGAAACTCCAAAGCGCGCACGGCGCAGAGTCTAGCGAAAACGAAACCTTTCGACCACCCATACTACTCAAGGGTAACGTCAACATGTTATTTTTTCTTAGAAATGAAGAGAAGTAGACAAGTAGCATTTTATTCCGTCTTATAACCTAATGAAATGATCTTTCTAATACAAGTGGTTGAGTACTAGTGACATAATTTATGATGAGGACTGCCTTCGTCATTGGGCTAGTACCGGAATGTCGCTGGAGGGTCTCAAATCGTGTCATGCATTTACCTCAATTTCTCAGTTACTAAAGCTCTGTTCACAATTATATTGACGCCTTAGACGTTCTAGAGCATTGCTTTATCACTTTAACTTGACTTCATAGTAACCTTTAGTGTCCCTTTAATAAAGAAAGAACATTTTGACCCCGAGAATAATTATCATTTATGGACAAACTTAACTGACACCTTAATAACACGTGGCAAGCCTGCCTCAACAACTCCTTTCTGTAGCTGCTGGCAGGCAGCGACATGAGTTTATGCTATTGCCATCTCCCCTTCCCCCCAGGCAGCAGCTTGCATCCTCTCATAAACGAAAGCAACTTAGCTTTTTTTTTCTTAACAAGCAGGCTATTAATTGTGCTAACTGTTATACTAATGCACGTAGACTCCAAAATGCAATCTTTTTGTGAAATAGGAGTGAGAGCAGTGCAGCGGCAAGTGCAAAATCTTTTAGAGTGCAGCTCTTAGGGTGCCCGTTCCTGCGGCGAGCGTCTGCATTGTCCCTCGGCATAAGTGAGTGAACGAGCAGAGCGAAAGATGAAAGCGAACGCCAAGCGCAGCAGGAGAAAAAGAGCGCAGTGCTGCACAATACTTGCGACAACCGCTACGAGATGGCACCAGAGGAATGCGCCGTCTAAAGTCCTTTGATAATTGAAAGTGCCGCCACTCTGCCGCCGCCACGCGACCTCCTCGCCCCTTGCGCCTTCCTTCTGCGGGAAACGGTTTTGCACCCATCTTTCTGCAGATTGATCTCCCTGCCATTGCCTTTGGAAACATGCGGGTCTTGCGTTTTGCTTAAGTTTTTCTTTGGCACCATTTTTCTCCTTGGCTCAGTGCAGCAAACATTTTGCGCTGTGTTTCCTGCGGTGTTGTGCTAGTGCTGGTTCGTGCTGTAGCGCATATAACTGCAGCAAGAACCCTGAAGATGATTACAGTTCTTACGAGATCACATGGAAAGCATGACGGCATGCACAAGAAGCAGTGACTGGACAACATTAGTTAAAAGAACTTTGGTCCGACAAAGAACGGTGTTTGTAAGGTAAGGCGCCCCTTTTATTTTGCTTGTATCAAAGCGTCGCCTAATGGTACATTTTTAATGCATAAGCATTCTTTGGCGAGTACCCCAGCCTGTCACGCGAGAAGTGTAATGCCTTGTGTCTGCACCAAAATGCATAGTTTGCGAAGTTGCGACAGCTAATTGTTTTAATAGTGTAAATGTAAATTATTGGAAGTTCCATAGGTGATACGGAACAATTGAAACAAAAAGAAATGATCAGAGAGAATTCCCATAGGGATGCATAGTGCTCCAAAAGAAATACATGGGGAAACCTATACTAGGGGTTGGCCAACTTTAATTTCATTGTGGGCCAACTTGAATTCATGGCTGGCCCAACTTGAAATTCGGTAATGGACAGATGTAAATCTGGGGGTGGGCCAACTTAAATTGGGGGTGGGGGGCAATTTAACATTTAGTGGTGAGCAAACTGAAATTTGGCGTTTGACGAGCTTAAATTTGGGGTTGGGCCAACTTGAAATTCAGGCGTGGGCAAACTTGAAATTTTGGGGTGAGCCAACCTCGATGTTGGATCCTTCACTTTCGTGTCACAGCGTTTCTGCGTAGGCTCAACCACGATGGATTCGTATCTGCGCAGTGACGACTGCCACCGTCGACTTACTGGATGTTCATATTTTCAACTGTAGCGATGTCGTGGTCTGGCATTCCTGACACGTGCCAAGCACTCAAGTGGCGTCTCACTGGACTGGCCAAACATCGCGAAGCCAAGTTGCTGTACGTTGGCAGCCAGAGATAGAAAAGGATGCCTGACATGCTGGTCCTTCAGTAAGTGAGATAGTGGGAGCATTACAGCTATGTACAAGCCATGCCTTTTTCTTATGCAGGTACGTTACGTTAACAATGTGTATGGAATACGTTTCGATAATAGATTTTTGCTGCTGTTTTCTCGCTCACACAGGAAAATCTTTATTTTTTACGCATTGTGGTACTTTTTTTGTTGCCCAGTGTTTTGCTTTAAGAGTATTTTGCTTTGTGGGGACATCGAAGGAAACCTGAGCCCTGATATAAAAAAAAAAAGATGGCTGAAACTGATACTGGCTGAGGGCCTACCGCCTGCACCAACAGCCCTTCAATGGGTACCATAGGTAACACAACTATCGATGCATCTTTCGGTATAAGTGAGCATCGGAACGTCTCTAAGTTGTTATTAAAAATACTTGCTGGCAAAAAAAAAAATTGCGCAGGATATAGAAGAAATTAAGGGTTTACACCAAGCGTTTGGTGCAAGGTTAGGCTGACTTCACACTAAAAAGGGCAATCTTGAATCACTCTCTAGTGATTCTGACAGACATGCTGACAACCAAGATGGTGTTTCCGAAATTAGCTCCCTCAGCAAAAAAGTCAATTTGCTTGTCACAAGGAATCAAGACCTGGATAATCGTTTACGTAAAGGAGCATTGTTTTGCATGGACTTAGTGAAACTGCAGATGAAGGCAATGAAGTATTATTGAATAATTTTTCCCACTTTTTCTCTGATAAACTGCAGGTTGACTGTCCAAATAATGAAAGATGTCACAGGCTTGGAAAACTTAAAATAGACAGATCCCATCTTGTCATTATAAGATTTCTTGATTATCATGATAAAGTCTGCATCTTGCAAAATACATGTAAGTTGATGGAGTCTGATTTCCGGATAAGTGAAGACTTCTCGGCTAATGTATGTTTGTTCTATCCAGAAAACGATTAGGGACGCTACAGCCTTTTTCCGTTCAAACAGTCATGCATTCCTTGTCCCTTGTTCAGCAAGTCTGCAGGTAGAGGGCAGCAGCAAAGACGGAGCTGGCATCTTGTGTGCAGATGTACCTACCTGACTTATATACAGGACGTGCTTGCCCTTTGCCGCAAAGCCGACGACGTCATGACGGAGTCTGAGAAAGTGGGCCACGTGTTAAAGGGCATAGCAGATGATGCCTTGAATCTGCTAATCTGCAAAGACTGTGATACTGTCGATGCCATCATCCAAGAGTGCAAGCGCTTTGAGGCCGCCAAAAGTCGACGCATTGCCCTGTATTTCGCTCGACTTCCGAACAACACCCACCGCGGTCGCTCAGTGGCTATGGTGTTGGGCTGCTGAGCACGAGGTCGCGGGATCGAATCCCGGCCACGGCGGCCGCATTTCGATGGGGGTGAAATGCGAGAACACCCGTGTACTTAGTTTTAGGTGCACGTTAAAGTACCACAGGTGGTCAAAATTTCCGGAGTCGCTCCACTACCACGTGCCTCATAATCAGAAAGTGGTTTTGGCACGTAAAACCCAACAATTTAATCTTTTTTTTTAAACTTCCGAACACGGCAACAACGGGGTCTTGCGAAGATGTACTACCTAAGCCGTCGGCGCCGCTCACCGTAGAACACCTGAATAAGATCATCCGACATGAACTTGACACTGTCTCCTGCTTGTAAGTGCGGCCGCACCTGTGACCATAGCTTCCAGATGGTGCCACTTGTCCAAGCTGTCGTTCATCAGGAGCTCTCCAATGGTGGCCTGGACTCTGTGTGCGACGCAGCTCCGATCAACCGCCGTCCTTCACTTTCGCACGCCCAAGGTCAGAGGCCGCCGTTCCGTACTCGCAATCCAGCCAAGTGGAGGACTGCTGATGACCGTCCTATTTGCTTCAACTGCCGTCGTTTTGGACACATGTCCCGCCATTGTAACAGCCGGTGGTATTGGCATCGGGCGCCCCATGGATACAACCGCCGCCCCACCATGGATCATGGCCGATTTCAGCCCTACCGCGAGCCTCCTCAAACCACCGACGACGACGCTCGTTCCATGCCGTATCGTCGTTCACCATCCCCACGTGGTTACCAGTCCCATTCACCGTTGTCTCGTCGCCAATCATCTCGCTCGCCCCAATTCCGCCGCCCTACGTCGCCGATTGAATGACTCCCTCTGGAAAACTAGACGACGCAGCTCCCAGGGATGATGCTGCGTCGACGACTCTCCTGCCAAATCCTTTGACCACACTGCAGACCAGAAGGAACCTGATAGACGTTAAACTGGATGGCGCAAATGTTGCTCTAGTGGATACTGGGGCTCAGATTTCAGTGATGAATTCGGAGCTTCGTCGCCGCCTTAAGAAGGTTCTAACATCACCCACAGTACCGTTCATTCGCATCGCCGATGGCGGAACGTTTCCCTTGCTAGGGATGTACTCCGCTCGAATAAGTGTTTCTGACCGATCCACAAGCGTACTACTTACCGTGCTCGAGAAACGCTCCCATGAACTCATCCTCGGTATGGATTTTCTGTCTGCCCATTCTGCCCTTATTGACTGTGGGACCGGCTTGCTTCAGCTAGACCTACCGTGCTACCACGCTTCTTTGTCCTTTACCCCTTCCCCTTTCTCGCACAATCTCGTCGACGGTGATATTGACAAGATGATAACCTCTGACCTTGCTGCTCAGACAGCCGATATGCGGCGGATATTGAAGTCCTACCGCGACATCTTCGACTTTAATGACCGTCCTTTGGGACAGACATCTGTGGTCACTCATAAGATCATTACTAGGGACGCCAGCCCAATCAGACGACGTCCTTATCGCGTGTCTTATGCCGAGCTAGAAGTGATACAGCGTGAAGTCAACAAGGTGCTTACCAAGGATATCATTTAACCTTCATGCAGTCCACATGTGCATCACCGGTCGTCCTAGTCGAGATGGCAGCTGGCGCTTCTGCGTGGACTACCGCCGCTTAAACAAAGTAACGCGGAAGGACGTCTACCATACCATCTGCCGCGGATGGATGACGCTCTCGACTGTCTACACGGCTCTGCCTACTTCTATTTGTCAGGATACTGGCAGATATCCGTCGATGATAAGACTGTTGAAAGGCCGCATTTGTTACGCCCGATGGGATTTACCAGTTTAAGGTAATGTCCTTTGGACTGTGTAATGCCCCAGCCACATTTGAAAGAATGATGGACTGCCTCCTTCGTGGATAGAAATGGTCATCATGCCTCTGTTACCTTGGCGATGTTTTCCCACCGACATTTGAAAGCCGCCTTAGCCGCTTGTCGGCAGTTCTTGAAATTTTCCGGCAAGCAGGCCTTTAGCCCAACTGTGCCAAATGCCATTTTGGCCGTCGCGAAATCACTGTGCTTGGCCCCCTTGTGAGGGTTGAAGGCGCGCAGGCTGATCCAGAAAAAATTCGCGTTGTCAAAGACTTCCCTGTGCCACGTTCTACTAAAGACGTACGGAGCTTTGCCGGCATGCGCTCCTATTTTCGACGTTTTGTCAAGAACTTCGCCAACGTTGCCCGTCCACTCACGCAACTTTTGAAGAAGGACACGTCTTTTTGTGGGGTCCTAACAGCTAGGCCACCGCGTTAAAAAAAAAACAAAAAAAATATGGGGTTTTACGTGCCAAAACCACTTTCTGATTATGAGGCACGCCGTAGTGGAGGACTCCGGAGATTTCGACCACCTGGGGTTCTTTAACGTGCACCTAAATCTAAGCACACGGGTGTTTTCGCATTTCGCCCCCATCGAAATGCGACCGCCGTGGCCGGGATTCGATCCTGCGACCTCGTGCTCAGCAGCTCAACACCATAGCCACTGCGTAACCACAGCGGGTCACCGCATTTCACACGCTCACGACTTTACTTACATCACCACCCATCTTGGCCCATTTTGACCCCTCAGCCCCCACTGAACTCCGCACCGACGCCAGTGGACATGGCATCACCGCTGTTCTTGTCCAGCAATAAGGACGACACCGCGTCCATGCCTATGCCAGTCGCTTTCTTTCCTCTTCAGAGTGCAAATTTTCGATCACTGAGCGTGAGTGCCTAGCACTAGCTTGGGCTGTCGGCAAGTTTAGACTATACTTGTTCGGTCGCACGTTTTAGGCTTTTTGAGGGAAGAAAACATGCGCTTTGCTGGTTGTCTTGCCTCAAAGATACCACTGGACGACCTAGCGGACTTCTTCCTTCTCCTCTAGTGGTGTTCTGCCATTTCCCACCTCGCTCCTATACCTATACTCCGCCCCAGAGCAGGTCCCCTAAAGAAGCCGTACTCGCGTCCCGACAAAGATGGCTGCGAGTAATCCCGAACGTGTTACCTACTGCATTTGGCAGTGGAACTGCCGGGGCTTCCGGCGCAAACGAGCACACTTAGAGCATTGCCTCTCTCGCACCACATACTTCCCCCGATGTTATCGCATTACAAGATACTGGAGAACCGGCTAAGCTGTCGGGATACGCGGCGTACACCGCAGTTTGCGATGATAACCGCAGGCCCTAAGTAACCACACTAGTTAAGCGAAACATTCCGGTTATACAGCATCACACAGGCATTGATACAGTAGCCCACATTTTTCTGGATATCATCCCGTCTACAAGGTGCACGCAACAGAGCCTCTTCATCCTCAATATGTACAGCAGCCCCAAATAACAACATAGGTTTCTATGACTTTTAACCAAAGCGGATCAAGTAGCCAGGGGAGCACCCTGCTCATTGTAGGGGACCTAAACGCTCCTGCGGTGGCATGGGGATACCCAGTGGACCGCCGAAAGGGAAGACAACTATGGCTTGACGGACAGAATCTACGTCTTACTCTTGTCACGGATCCAACTTGCCCCACTCATATGGGAAACAGCGTTAGCAGAGACACTACTCCGGACTTGGCATTCGCAAAACGAATTCCACAAGCAGACTGGATCAACACGCAAGAAAACTTGGGCAGCGACCACTATTTAATCCAAACAACAGTTCGAGCGGGCCCGCCAAAGCCTAAGGGCCGTAAACTCCGCATAACCAACTGGGACGCTTTCCAGCAGGCCAGAGCTCTCACCTCTTTCTCCGATACCCAAACCCCTTTCGAAGATTGGGTCGCATCACGGAGGAAGGAAACTTTCCTCCGTGATGTTTCCTTCCTCCGTGGGTCGCATCTTTGCTGCAAGACGCGAGCGAAGCCACTAAATTGGTGCCTGAGGAAGCCAATCTTCAGGAGGCAGATAGCAGCAGTAGCGGCGTGTCGACAAGCGCTAAACCTCTGTTCTGCAAATTGCAGGCATCTACGGAGCATCGTTGAAGCACGACAGAACACCAGAGCAAGCCGCCGATTTCCAATGACGGCATCATCGGACTGGGAAAAGCCTGCTATCTGCTGCACTATCGTCATGTTCAACCAGGACACGTGCTAAGCCAGCACCGACAGAAGCGACGCCCAGCATTGGACGCTACCAAGTATAAGAAGAGCACCGGAGGCGATGTCCTACCATTCTTGGCAGCAGTAGCGGCGTGTCGACAAGCGCTAAACCTCTGTTCTGCAAATTGCAGGTTAGTTGGAATCCAGTTAGTTTTCTGTAGGTTGTACTTAGTTGCCTCTTGTTCTTGTCGCCACTGCTGCTGCCATTGTAGTATTCCTGCTCTTCTTTTTATGTGGGTTTGTTTTCCTTGCAAACATGCCACTTTCAGACGACGATGCATGTCCTGGTTGTAAGGAAAGTTGTGAAAAAGGGATGGTGTGCGGAGAATGTTCCTTCATGTACCATTTCGGTAACTGCTCAGGGGTAGGTGAATCAACTTACAAATCAAAAAGCGAAGCATGGCGGAAGGGTTGGCTTTGCCAAACATGTAAGATAGCTAAGCCGAGAGGTAGCCAAAGCAACAAAACAAAAAAAGAACAAGATGCAGACATAGCGAGTGGGCTTCAAGGTATTCATGCAAAACTAGAAAGCCTCATGACATTAAAGGACACAGTAGAAAAAATTGAGCACGCAGTGGAAGTGATGTCAGACAAATATGACGAAGTTCTGGTACACATGCGCAATCATGACAAAGAAATATCGCAGCTAAAAAAACGAGTCGAATCAATTGAATCTCAAGACCGCGCAACTGAAAAACGACAGATAACTCAAGATCTAAACAACCTTGAATGGCAAAGCAGAAAACTAAATCTCGAGTTCCATGGCATACCCGTCAGTGAAAACGAAGACTTATTGTCGAAAATCAATGAAGTGGCAGCCGTGCTTCACATTCCAGAAATAACTAAATACGACATTGTCGCTTTGCACAGATTTCCAGCACCTAAAGATAAGATACCAGGTATCATAGCACATTTTACAAGACAGGATTTGAAGGCTCAGTTTTTACGAAAAAAAAACAGAACTCAATCAGTCAAAAATGGGCTCCTACATTCAGGAAAATTTGACGAAACACAGCAGGGTATTGCTTGAGGTAACCAGGCAATGGGCTAAAGTGCACGATTTCAAATACGCCTGGCATCGTAACGGCAAAGTTTTCGTCCGCCAGAAAGATGGAACAACAGTACATCATGTAAAATGCAAGGAGGACTTAGCCAAGATTAAATAGACTTAAGTTACTTTTTTTTTTCTTTTCCCTATTATGGCTTCATACAAAGATTACATTACACCATGCGAATTTAAAGATGTTTGTGGTCTGGACTATGACAGTTCACTTAAGCTATTTCACCTCAATGCCCAGTCAGCTAAGAAAAAATCCGCTCAGTTCGAAATTTTGTTCAGCAAGCTTGATTTTGCTTTTGACATCATTATGCTTACGGAGACCTGGTACACAGAAGAAGCTAATGCATTGTGCTTACCCTCCTACAACACCTATTTGGTAAACCGAACTACCTCTCGTGGAGGAGGTGTGGCAATGATGGTGAAGAACCATCTTGTCTGTGACCAAGTGCCGAATTTTTCTTGCGTTCATGAAGACTATGAAATTTTATGTTTGACTGTCGACAAAAAACTATTAGGCGTAATATACCGGCCTCCGAGCGGAAATGTGCAAAACTTCTTAGTATGTCTAGATTCTTTGTTTACTTTTGCAAATGAAAATAGGCTATCTGTAATCATCGGTGGAGATTTTAACATTAATATGCTTGGAGATCTGCCCGCAAAATGGGAATTTGAGCAATTAATTAAAGCCTATGGATGTATGAATGTAATTAATAAGCCTACCAGAATTACTCCCACATCTTCTTCGTTGCTTGATATGTTTATAACCAACTTGCATGCATCTAATATGAAGGCTGGAATTATGTACACACATATAAGTGATCACTTCGCTATATATATGTGTTTAGATAAGCATATGCGTAAAACGAAACCCACACAGCAATACTTTCAAGACTTTTCGTCAACGAATATGGAAATTTTCAAATGACAAATTTCTCGTGTAGATTGGCGTATTGTGCTGAACGAGACAGATGCTGAAAGTGCATTTAATATCTTTCTGAGTCTGTTTTTAGATGTATACAATAAATGTTTTCCCAAAAAAGTCTTTTCGAAGCCAAAGAAGATACGTAAGCCATAGATTACGAAAGAACTTCTCAGAAAGATTGACATTAGAGATAAATTGTGTGCAAAATTCATGGCTACACGCGACCCAGATATACTAAAGACGTTTAAAGTATTCCGCAATAAATTAACGAAGGAGATTAGGGGTGCCAGGAATGACTACATTTGCAATTTCTTTCAGAGTTCTGCAGGAAAGACAAACGAAATATGGGAAAAACTAAATACAGTTCTAAATCGCCACAAAAACTTTAGCTTTGTTACAAAGATTGAACGTAACAATGAAGAGATCACAGGCGCTCGTTTAGCGGAAGAATTTAACAAATACTTTGTTGATATTGAAGTAGAACGTCCGACTGAAGGAGCACTCGATTATATTAGAACTAAAAACCAGAAATCCCTTTTTTTTAGTCCTGTAATAGAGCCTGATGTTATTTCGGCGTTCCGAGGACTAAATAACAGTAAAAGCAGCGACGCAGACGGTATAAAAGTTGCACCTGTCAAACATGTAATAGAACTAATTTCACCGTGCCTAACGCACATATTTAATCTGTGTTTTTTACAGGGAGTGTTTCCAAAACGATTGCAGGTTGCTAGGGTGACAGTGCTCTATAAAAAAGGCGATAAGACTGACATCGGAAACTACAGACCCGTGTCCATACTCCCTATTTTTTCTAAAGGGTTGGAAAAAGTAATTTACGCCAAAATGATGAATTTCTGCGATAAATATGGTATACTTTCCCAGTCACAATTTGGCTTCCGTAAACACAGGTCGACGGAACAGGCTTTGCTGGAGCAGAAAGAATTTATTTTAAACGCCTTCGAAAAAAAAGAAGTAGCCTTGGGTGTTTTTGTAGACTTCACAAAAGCGTTCGATTTTCTTACACATTCAATCTTACTCAAAAAGTTAGATACATATGGAATCCGTGGTAATGCACTAGCACTTTTAGCATCTTATTTAGAAAATCGACAACAGTATGTCTACCTCAATGGTTTCTCTTCCGATAAAAAAACAATAACATCAGGAGTACCTCAGGGAAGTATCCTTGGACCACTTTTATTTAATATCTATTTGAACGACATTATATGTATTAATCCGAACGTTAAACATATCATTTATCCCGATGACACGACTATGCTTTTCTCAGCTGCATGTCCGAATGACTTAATTTCTGAAGCAAATAGCTCTCTATCGCGTTTGACTGAGTGGTCAAGTGCTAATGCATTAAAAATAAACACGGCCAAGACGAAAGCCATACTTTTCCGTCCAAGGAATAAGAGCGTTTTTATAAATACAGATCTTTTGTTGGGCGATTCAAAAATAGAAATACTCCGCGCATTCAAAACTCTTGGCGTTGTGTTCAACGAGAACTTAACGTGGGAAGACCACGTGGAACATGTTGTTTCTAAGATTTCAAGTGTCGTAGGAGCTACGTACATTAATAAAGAGATACTGCCTGTGCAGGTCAAGGTTATTCTTTACAATACATTATTTCACTCTCATATTAATTATGCACATTTAGTTTGGGGAACTACGGCTGTTACAAATTTACGTAAAATTCTTACAATGCAAAAAAGAATGTTGCGACATGTTCTCGGTGTTCCTCGAGATCATCCGTCTCAGCCTTTGTTTGAAAAGCTGGAAATTATGAGAATTACTCAAATGTATCCATACCGTCTGTGTTTAACATATAAAAAGGATGTGAAAGAAAACATAAACTTTCTCTCAGCTTTAGCTTCTCTGTCTAAGAAAGCTCCTTTATACGATACACGTAGTAGGGAACTTTGGAACGTAGAAACGTGTTGAACTACCTATGGACAGCAAATGATGAAAAGAAAACTGCCAGAATTATTAAATTTTTGTCACAGACACGCGATACAAATAGAACATACATCAAAACAGCAATTAAAATTGTTCTTTTCTGCCTCAGTTGTATTTCCCTGAACATTGTTCTCGTATGTATAATTGGTATGCATATCAAATTTCTTTTTGTCTTCTGACGTGCTTCCTGAACTTTCTTTTTTCATTGTGAAATGTAGTGACGAATGTTCATGATATACCATTATGCAGATATTAATAAGCCGTTGTTGTGTGTACGCTGTTTACATATGTCTTCCAACAGTGTCCTGTAAACATAATGTCATTACTACAGTTACATGTTCACATGTTTGGGAATGTGCATATTTATACGCCACAAAGATGCTTGTAGTTCTACGTATTATTTTTGTACAATCAAAAAATGTTTTTTGCTGTCGATAGCTGAACTGTCTGCCTTTATGGAGTGTTTTTTTTTTCCTTTGGGGGGGCGGGAACTAGTAAAGCTGTCTGTTACAGCTTTTTTTCCCTTACCTCCCCCATCACGTTGATGGAAATAAATAAAGGTTATTATTATTATTATTATTATTATTATTATTATTAAGTTACTGCATATGTGGGAAGCCCCCGCCAGTCTGCAACGCAGATACAAAAACAACAAGCTCAACCGAATGCTCAGGAAACGTATTAGCACTCTCACCCTTGACATCGAAAACTATGCACAACAACTTACTCGTCAAAATTGGCACAGCACATGCGACAGCATGGAGTGGCAACCAAACCTGCCCAAAACGTGGAATATGCTCCGTTGCCTTCTCGATCCGGCCAAAAGCAAGAACACACAACAGCACAACTTGCAAAAAGCATTCACACCCATCCGGGCACGGACGCACAAGTTCTTCAAGAGCCGATAGATCGATACGTAGGACCTCAACTTCCTACACCCGCTCCAGCATACACTGGCCCCGCTAACGACCACCTGGACGCGCCTATACAAGCAGCAGAGGTCGAGGATCAGGTAACAGCAGATTTGTTGAGGGATGGTGGGCAGATTGTTCTAGAGAAACTGGCCACCCTGTATACGCAATGCCTCATGACTTCGAGCGTACTGGAAGCTTGGGAAAACGCTAACATAATCCTAATACATAAGAAAGGGAACGCCAAAGACTTGAAAAATTATAGACCGATCAGCTTACTGTCCGTTGCCTACAAAGTATTTACTAAGGTAATTGCAAATAAAATCAGGAACACCTTAGACTTCCGTCAACCAAAGGACCAGGCAGGATTCCGTAAAGGCTACACAACAATAGACCATATTCACACTATCAATCAGGTGATAGAAAAATGTGTGGAATACAACCAACCCTTGTACATAGCCATTACGACATTGATTACGAAAAAGCGTTTGATTCACTTGAAACCTCAGCAGTCATGAAGTCATTACGGAATCAGGGTGTAGATGAGCCGTATGTAAAAATACTGGAAGGTATCTATAGCGGCTCCACAGCCACCGTAGTCCTCCACAAAGAAAGCAACAAAATCACAATAAATAAAGGCGTCAGACAGGGAGATACGATCTCTCCAATGCTATTCACAGCATGTTTACAGGAGGTATTCAGAGACCTGGAGTGGGAAGAATTGGGGATAAGAGTTAATGGAGAATACCTTAGTAACTTGCGATTCCCTGATGATATTGCCTTGCTTAGTAACTCAGGGGACCAACTGCAATGCATGCTCACTGACCTGGAGAGGCAAAGCCGAAAAGTGGGTCTAAAAATTAATCTGCAGAAGACTAAAGTAATGTTTAACAGTCTCGGAAGAGAACAGCAGTTTACAATAGGTAGCGAGGCACTGCAAGTGGTAAGGGAATACATCTACTTAGGACTGGTAGTGACTGCGGATCCGGATCATGAGACTGAAATAATCAGAAGAATAAGAACTGGCTGGGGTGCGTTTGGCAGGCATTCTCATATGAACAGCAGATTGCCATTATCCCTCAAGAGAAAAGTTTATAACAGCTGTGTCTTACCAGTACTCACGTACGGGGCAGAAACCTGGAGGCTTGCTTACAAAAAAGGTTCTACTTAAATTGAGGACGACGCAACGAGCTATGGAAAGAAGAATGATAGGTGGAACGTTAAGGGATAAGAAAAGGGCAGATTGGGTGAGGGAACAAACGCGAGTTAATGATATCTTAGTTGAAATCAAGAAAAAGAAATGGGCATGGGCAGGACATGTAATGAGGAGGGAAGATAACCGATGGTCATTAAGAGTTACGGAATGGATTCCAAGTGAAGGGAAGCGTAGCAGAGGGCGGCATAAAATTAGGTGGACGGACGAGATTAAGAAGTTTGCAGGGACAACATGGCCACAATTAGTACATGACCGGGGTAGTTGGAAAAGTATGGGAGAAGCCTTTGCCCTGCAGTGGGCGTAGCCAGGCTGATGATGATGATGATGATGGGTCACAGGAGGTAGCGATGGGGACATCCAGAACACGCTGCAGCAAGCCATCAATTATGTCGTAGAACCGCGCGGCCTAGCATGCTCCCTACAGAAATTGGAGCTCCTTCTGTACAAGCCTGATTGGGGAAGTCGATGCCCAGACCCTCATCCGCCCGAGATAGAACTACGCGTGCACCAGCAACGCATACCTACTGTACCTAGTATCCGTATCCTTGGCTTACGGATCCAACAAAACGGCAGGAATACGGAGATACTCAAGCAATCAGATACTCATGTACGCCAAACCACTCGCCTCATTGCACGCATCGCAAATCGACATCACGGCATGAAAGAAAACAACCTTATACGCCTGGTAACCACCTACGCCCTGAGCAGGATCAGCTATGTCGCCCCGTACCTCAGCCTGAATGCAACTGACAAGCTCAAACTCAATACCATGATCAGGAGAGCCTATAAACAAGCCCTACATCTTCCCATCTCCACCTCTAACGAGAAACTGGACGCCCTCGGCAATCACAACACCATAGACGAGCTTATTGAAGCACAGCGTATTAGCCAATACGAACGACTCACCAATTCCACCACGGGCAGGCACATTCTAGGCACCCTAGACATAACCTACACCACCCAATTCGGACCAAAAGTACCCATCCCTCCAAGCATTCGCGCTCAGCTATAGTTACCCCGCCCATACCTCGCAATATGCACCCTCAACACAATCCGGAGCGACGTGCAGAAAGAGCTAAACAACTACAAAAGCGCTACGACCAAGCCGCTGACGTAGCCTACGTGGACACAGCGGGACACCCCAACCAAAACGCCATGGCGGTAGCCGCAGTCGCAGGCTCGCAGTACCGCCTCGCTGCGGCCGCCTCAATTCTCACCACGCAACCTGAAGAAGGAGGAGAAACGGCCCCACTCGGCAGCAGTGGCTTCACTCGGTCTTGCTGCTCCGATTCTGAGCAAGCATTATCTTTCTTCACAGGAACTGACGCGTCACATACCAGGAAAGAGCCCGGCGCACCCCGTGACCTAGAAGACTGCCATTGGCTCCAAGAAAGAACCAGCTGCTTACGTCAGCGCAAGCTTCTACAAAAGGACGCTGTCATCATGCAGGCACCCGCACACACTCGGCAGCAGTGGCTTCACTCGGTCTTGCTGCTCCGATTTTTTTTTTTTATTGATATGATATAAGGAGATGTTGGCGCACAATTTAAGGCGCCGGCTACTCCTCATCTCTTGAGTGGTTCCGTCACACATCGTACAGGGTTCAAGGTTACATATCAAATAGTCTGTTCACCCAAGCACCAGGACTTATCACGCAGCGTTTCCACAGGAACACTATGACGTAAGGAACACATGGTACATACAATATACAATGTATATGTCTCCACACTTATGTAGATGAAAGTCTCAAAAGTACAAAAGATATTGCCGCCTAATAACACATTGTCTAGTCAGCGGGTGGTACATACATCGTGTAAATGCATTATCACATACAGTTATCACGCAGCGTTTCCACAGGAACACTATGACGTAAGGAACACATGGTACATACAATATACAATGTATATGTCTCCACACTTATGTAGATGAAAGTCTCAAAAGTACAAAAGATATTGCCGCCTAATAACACATTATCTAGTCAGCGGGTGGTAAATACATCGTGTAAATGCATTATCACATACAGTCACAACAGAACAGTCAACATAATATAATTCACAAACAGAGGGATATACACAGTGACAATGAAATGAAGAGAACAATGAAAGTGCTAATAACTTCCAGCAATGCCGCTGTCTTCAAGAAAACTCTTTAGTGCTTTTAAAGCGCTCTTCTGCAAGGCCGTTGTTGGCCAAGGGCCCAAAATTTTCCTTAAACTGAAAGGTCTGCGGTCTAATTTAATTAGCGCTGATTTAAGTCGGCTTCTTGGTGTGTCGTGATGGGGGCAATCTAGAAGGAGGTGATATATATCTTCGTCTACAAATCCACAATCACATTCGGGGGTTTCCGCACGGCCAATTCTGTGTAAGAAATGCTTTGTGTAGGCAGTGCCTAGCCTTAATCGATGGATAAGGGTTTCCAAAGTTCTATCTAATGACAATGAAAATTTGAATTCAATAAATGGATCAATATGGTATAAGTCCGAGCTCTTAGAATTCTGGTCAAACCAAGTGTTTCTAGACATTTTGAGAGACGTTGTCCTTATAATGCAGCGTAATTCATCCTTTGATATTGGGAGTGGAGATGTATCATCTTTGAGGTGTGCTTGTCGTGCTGCTTCATCGGCTGCTGTGTTGCCAGGAATGTCACAATGCCCTGGTATCCACTGGAATGCTATTGCATGTTTCGCTTCGCTTGCCTTTGTGAGGTTTTTAAGTGTTTCGTATATTATACTGTCACTGAATGTTTTCCCCTTTGTGCTGCAGAGTGATGTTAGAGCCGCCTGTGAATCGCTGAAAATTACCCATTTTTGCGCTTCTGTTACTGACAATATAAATTTTACCGCACAAAGGATTGCGAACAGTTCAGCCGTTGTGGACGAAGTCGCACGAGATAACTTAAATGATTCTTGTTTGTTGAGGTGCGGTATAATGAATGATGAAGTTGAAGAGGTTGCTGTACTGGAGCCGTCTGTATAGACGTGTGTGTATCCTGAATACCGCATATATATCTGGTACAGCGCTAGTTGTTGAGCAGCTCGAATGAACATGTCTCTTTTGCTGAATATCCCATCTACTGATAATTCGATTTTTGGAACTGTAAGCAGCCATGGAGGATACTCGATGTCTGAGTTCCAAAATTCATTTCTTGGCAATATGTGAAGATTTTCTTGAATTTCTATATGAACATAACTTCTATCTCGTTTCATTATGTCTAGAGCCAATGGGTGGTTTTTATGCTGGGTTTGAAGACGGAAATAATGCCGGCATGTTTCTGTAGTTCGCATAACTGGAAATGGTGATTGGCGAGCCTCAGCTATTACAAGAGAACTAGAAGTCGCTCGTGGAACTCCTAGACATAGGCGTAGTCCTCTAGCTAAAAGTCTTTGAAGTCGCTCTTCTGAAGTGTGGGAAAGTCCGTGTAAGATGGGCGCGGAATACGCAACTTTTTGTCGTATTAATGCATTGTAAACAGTCAGCATGGACGATACTGATCCGCCCCATGATGTGCCTGCAAGTCTGCGAAGTACAGTCACTATGGCATTGACCTCGTTTTCGAGTTTTTTTAAGTGGGGTGCCCAGGATAGCTGCCTATCAAGTATTATGCCAAGAAATCGATGCTGTGTGACAATCGTTAGAGGGTGTCCTTCCAGATTAAGAGTGAAATTTTTTAACACCCTCCGAGTGAAGGGCAATACAGCAGTCTTTGCATGTGATAGTAACATTCCTCTTTCTCTCAAAAATTGGTTGATGATATTTATGCCGTCTTGCAGTGCCATCTGGAGTAGTTGGAGTAGTCGAAAAAACACGATCACTCGGCAGCAGTGGTAGCACTACACCGTACGAGTACAAGTTGAAAAACAACCAACCTGTGAAGAAAGATGATGAATCGGAGCAGCACTTGCAGGGCCTAATGGTCGGAGGGAACAGCAAACCCAGTGGCACCTTTCGCTTCCTCTAACCTAACCTTGTCCATGATATGCCCCCTTCTGCTGCTCCGATTCATCATCTTTCTTCACAGGTTGGTTGTTTTTCAACTTGTACTCGTACGGTGTAGTGCTACCACTGCTGCCGAGTGATCGTGTTTTTTCGACGTGACAACTAAATCATGTCGGACTGTCTTGTTTGCCACAAACCGCTTCACGACGATGAGCCATACTTATCATGCTGTGAATGTGATTTTGGTTATCATGCGGGCACTTGCTCGGGAGTAACATTAAGCACGTACCGAAAAAAATCCGAAACCGCCTTGAAATCTTGGAAGTGCGTTACATGCAAAACAGGCAGGACCAGAAGCAGTCCGAGCACAGCAAATGACGACGAAGGACCAGAATTGAACCTAAAAAACGAAATATCAGAAATAAACCGCAAGCTTGCTGTGCTGCTTGAAATGAAAGTCAAGATAGACGCTCTGGAAGAAATAAAAGAAACGGTGACAAGCGTTGAACAGGCAATACAGGAAATGGCTACAAAATATGATGAGGTCATCCTTGAGATGAAGCAGCAAAGTTCAGACATTGCAGGCCTTCGAAAGCGTGTGGAAAAACTTGAGATCACGGTAAAAGAGCAAGAAATCGACAAACATAGGAAAGACTTGAATGACATCGATCAGTACGGCAGACGCCTGAATTTGGAAGTGCATGGTCTGCCGCATCATGTCAATGAAAACTTGCTTTCTAGCAAGTTTTCATTGACAGTTGAACTGCTTAGCGGTTGATCTCGAGCTTCCAAAACTTTCGAAACAGGACATTGAAGCCGTCCACCGCATTCCGTTGAAAGTCAGGGCTGGCTCAATTGACGATGAAAAGGAAACAATCGGTACGGAAAAAATCAGAAAAAAGTCCCACCTATCCTGGTTCACTTCACATCTCGCGTGACCAGAGATGCTTGGCTCGGGAAAAAAACGCAACTGAGAAAGTCGAAATCAAAAATTTACCTGAACGAAAACCTCACAGCACAGAACAAAAAGCTTTTCTGGCATATGAAGACGCGGGCGGCTGAAAAAGAGTTCGCCTGGCACAAGAATGGAAAATTCTTCGTGCGTCGTGGTCCTCGTGATCGAGTCATTAGGGTTATCACAATGGATGACCTTGACAGAATAAGATAATCTAGAAGTATGGCTTTTTATGCGCATTCTTCAACTTGGCGATCCCTTTTCAGGGAAGCAAGTACTACGACAAGCTTTCCTTCAGACAGAGCGTTACGTGATAGAAACCAGATATCTTTGTTTCATTTGAACGCACAAAGTTTAAAAAGCAAACACGAATCTGTGCGCATGCTTCTACATGAAATACAGCATGAATTTGATATTTTAGCGTTCTCTGAGACTTGGTTCCGCGACGAATACGACGCTGTACACTTCTCAGGCTATAAGTGTTCTTCACTGTCCCGAAAACATAAGAAAGGGGGTGGTGTCGCTATCTATGTAAAACGCGATCTATGCTTTGATGTAATTTCTGAGTTTTCTGTAATACACGAGCACTATGAATCCCTCATGATCAAGTGTGCGAACACTATATTTGTGGTTATTTACAGGCCTCCATCCGGTGTTGTATCCATGTTATTAGATTTCATTGAATGTATGTTGGATTTTTGTATACAGCTTGGCACTCCCCTCATTGTAACGGGTGATTTTAATATTAACCTGCTTTCAATGGGCCGATCCAAACAAGCGTTTCTGGATGTTTTTTTTTCGTTTGGCTACGAAAATGTTATTAATGTTCCAACCAGGGTGGCGAACAATTCCGAAAGCCTACTTGACTTGTGTTTTACAACGCGATTAATTGGATTAGTGTCGGGTGTCCTCATCTCTGATGTAAGCGATCACATGCCTATTTTCCTGTTTTTTACACGTGAGACGAAATTGTACCGACAGCGCAAAAATGACACACACTCACAGTACAGATTGATAACCAAGAACACGATTGCTGATTTTGAAGCGTCAGTCAGCAAAGTGGAATGGTCCGAATTATACGCATTGACGGATCCTGTCAAGGCATTCACTCACTTTCTCGGCGTAGTCGAAGACCTTTATCACAAAGCTTTCCCTCTAAGAGAAGCTACAAGAAGCAAGAAATGCAGGAAACCGTGGGTTGACACCACCCTTCTAAAACGCATAAAGGAACGTGATAGACTATTCGCTACTTTTATAAAGACAAGGCAACCAGAGTACTTAATGAGCTACAAGAAGATCAGGAATAAATTGGGCCGTGATATAAAGCTGGCAAGAGAGAGGTACTATGAGTTCACTCATATTCTTAATGATCCCAAAAAACTTTCGAAAACATTGAATGATCTGCTTCCGCACAGCGACCGTTATCCTGTTTTTGAAATTATGGATAAAGGCGTATCTTTCACAGGGACTGCGCTGGCCGACAAGTTTAATCAGCATTTCTTACAATGTGGCGCGTCTGATGCGTTTGATGCTGATAGCCCAGGTTACAGGTCTTATATTCCATGTAGTATGAGCAGATCGCTATTTCTTGCACCAACAGATGAAGCTGAAATAAGTAGCTTATTTCTAAAGTTAAAGAATTCCACAGCATGTGGTGTAGGTGACATAAAGGCAGAACCAATAAAAGCTGTGGCGCTGCATATCTGTAAAGTGATGTCACACATATGCAATTTAATTTTGTGCACTGGCGCATTCGCCGATGAATTAAAGATTGCACGGGTATCGGTAATTTTTAAAGGGGGAGACAGGAATGACGTGAACAACTACAGACTGATTTCAGTTCTCCCAATCTTTTCCAAAATAGTAGAACAGGTCATTAACGAAAGAATTTTAAATTTCTGTACTCAAAATAATATTATAACAGAAAAGCAATACGGTTTCCGAAAACACCAATGTACTGAAATGGCTCTGCTAAAGATCAAAGAAAAAATAATAAGTAACTTTGAGGACAAGCTGTACACAATAGGAATATTTCTTGACTTTAAAAAGGCATTCGATTCCATTAAACACGATATCTTGTTAAAAAAGTTAAGTGAGTACGGCATTAGGGGAACTGCTCTTAACCTAATCAAAAATTATTTAACCAACCGACTACAGTACACATACATTTGTCATTCCAAATCGGCAATGGGTGAAATCAAATACGGTGTTCCGCAGGGGTACATCCTAGGGCCACTTCTTTTTTTATTATACATTAATGACATCACAAACGTGCCTCTAACACCTGACACAATCTTGTATGCTGATGACACTAATATCTTCTTTTCTGGCGGAAACTTGCTTACTCTCCAGAAAGAAGCAAATATTTGGCTCAGTAATCTTTCAGACTGGCGTAGAGCAAATAAATTGGAATTAAACACTAAAAAGACAAAATACATTATTTTTCGGCCTCTTAACAAAGGTATTGATGATAGCTTAGTCTTACAATTTCGTGATGAAGTCATTATACGCTCTACGTGCCAGAGGTTCCAGAGGTTATTAACAAAAAAACAGCCATTGCAATATTTAAAGAGGTAAGACTCAATGAAAGCGCCTTTTTTAAAACATACCTCCCGAATGAACATAAATATAACACAAGGCAATTAATTTACAACAAGGGCAAGATCCATACCAATTACGGCACGCAAAAGCAAAAGTTTGAAGAAAACTTAAACTGGTCCAGTCATGTCGGCAACATTAAAACCAGCATTGCAAGATCCATCGGTGTTATTAATAAATTAAAACGTCTATTACCTTCTAGATTAAAGAAACAATTATACTATAGCCTAGTGCATTTGCGCCTCCAATATTGTTTATCTGTGTGGTGTACCACGACGAACATCCGTAGTTTACTAACCTTACAGAAACGCATGATTCGGGTAATTGAGAATGCGCCCTATAGAAGCCACTCCGCTCCTCTTTTCAAGAATTGTATTTTAGCATTAGAAAACCTTATTAACAAAAAACAGCTATTGCAATATTTAAAGAGGTAAGACTCAATGAAAGCGCCTTTTTTAAAAAATACCTCCCGAATGAACATAAATATAACACAAGGCAATTAATTTACAACAAGGGCAAGATCCATACCAATTACGGCACGCAAAAGCAGGCATTCAGCAGATTTTTTCAATCATCACCCTGGCTTACTCACTATAATAAATGAATCACCGTCCCTAAACATTTTCAAAAAAAAAGTGAACATATACATGTTCACTTTTTTTTTTGCTGTCGCTTCAGGTATGACTGTTCATTCTTTTGTACACAAATCAAATTCAGTATTTCTGTTACATATTTCATGTACTTTTCATTTTTTTGTGTATGCATCCACTTTGTGTACCATGCTTACCCTGCGTGCTTGAGTGTTTTGTGCACTGGGTCGGCGAAGGGGACTGACACTTAGTCAGGCATTCGTGCCTTTTTGTCAGCCTCTTTGACAGAGATTCTTTGTATTTTATTTCTGTCAAAATAAACATTCAAAATAAACATTCAAACATTCATAGCTACGCGGCTACTAATGCACGCTGCGACTCAAAAACGGCCATTCGCAACTACACAAGAGGACTGACAGCGCCCCAAGTGCAGAAGATACTCTCCGGCACTCCTCCCCCTAGGCAACGCCGTGTCCAGATCATCTGGGCCCCTGGTCACTCGGGTCTGGCAGGAAACGAAGCCGCCCACGATGCCGCCCGAGCTCTCGCACACCGGGCGCATCATCCTTCTCCTGAGTCTTCGGATCCCGACCAGCCCTCTGTTCTGCATCGCGGTCACGCGCGGGACCGAATGGTCACGTCCAGGGAAATTCTCCTTCACTACCGCAGAGAGCGGTTACACTACACCCCAGCACACAAAACAATGAATAAATATCTATCCACCATTTGGCGACTCCTTCAGACGTGAACTTTCCCGAACCCCGTGCTTTACAACCGCATTTACCCCGATACATACTCCCCACTCTGCAAAGCGTGCGAGGCCCGCGCTGACTTCGATCACATTATCTGGCAATGCCCCAAAGCCTCACCAACCAACACCTACCGCACTAACACACGCATCATAACTGCGGCCGAGCAGTGGGAGACTTTGCTGCTCAGCTTGGACCCAGAGGAGCAGCTCTGGGCCGTCCGGATGGCCGAAGACGCCGCCAGAAAGCAAAGACTGGCCGCCGTCTGAGGAAGGGGGGGATTGGAGTTGGTCTCCCGACCCCCGCCACTCCCGACCCCCGCCAGCCCTGAACCCCATCAAGGACATAATAAAGTTATATATCTCTCTCCAGGCCACTTCAGCCTTCTTCTCTATTTTCCTTCTACTCCAGCTCGTGACAGTCATCAAATGTCCATCTGATCACGTCGCTGTTGACACTTGTTTCGGAAGGTTTTGCAGCTGATGCAAACAGTTGCAGATGACCGTCAACTTCAGCAGAACTGTCCTAACATATTCAAGGCGTTGTTGTATATCCCATTTTACATACTCCTTTAACAGCCAAACCCTAAAGAGAGTTAACCAGTATAAATAATTGAGAGTTGTTTTTTCACGCGATATATCTTGGCCTTTGCACGTTGAACTAACATGCAAAAAGGCTCTCCGATGCCTCGGTTATTTGCAGCTCACGCTCCGATCAGCACCAAAACCCACTATACTGTTAACCTATATATCCCCAATACGGCCAATATTGGAGTACGTACGACTCCATCACATGGAATCCCCATCATAAAAAATACATCAAATTGTTAGAATCAGTACAGAAAAAGGCTGTCAGGCTCTGTCGTTGTTATGATAGATATTTTTCACTCTCTTCCATCACTCCTAACCTTAACTTGTGGGATTCTCACCCATGCTCTTGGGACAAAGGAACGACAACACAGTAGTGCGAACAATCACAAGGGCATTTATTGTACCTTTCGTAGGCCAATGCCTGCTACCCGAGTTGCTATCCACAAAACATGCCGATGGGCGCTCGACAAATCGAGGAAGTCCGTCCGTACGGTCACGCGAACGATGGCGCGTTCGAACGATCGTCTTCGTCCATTCCGGTACAGGCCCCGCAAGACGGTCTCGTAGAAGCAATGACGGTCTCGCAGGAGTTCTCGGCGCACGCGCGGAACGTCCACGCCGCTTGCCGATCCGGAGCCAAAGAGGAAGAACCTTCTCCTTCTTGCGCCCAAGTAACCCCGCCGTTAGGTGGCGTTAGCAGAGCAACACTCTCGCCATCTCTCGCCAACCCTGCAAGCATATCGACCGCGGCCGTAATGCCACACGGTGAAGTCGGAGAACAGGAGACGGAAGCTATGTGGGAAAACAACATATCAGGGGACGCGTAAGAGTCGCGCATCCCCACATTAAACCACTACATATGCCCACGGAACATGTCACACGGTCTAACATCAACGTGTGCTTCGCGAACAAACTAGTACGTGCAAAAGTGGCCGCGCCGAGGAAATGTCCACACGCTGTCCATAACATGCGAGCCGACATTGTCCTTGGGGTACACCGCTGGCGCCCTCTGGTCACAGCAGCACCTCTGCAGACTCGACGGCACGATTTCAGGCCAGGACTGCGGAAACGGCGAAGCAGTAGTCGGCACGAGAAAGCGTCTCTCGCGCCGACGCGCCCTGCTCGCGAGAGCCGCAGTAGCTGTTGGTGACTGCCGGCTCTTGCGATCTGGATACAGGCGGCCGCCGAAGTCGCTGCGCCGAACTGGCCACATCATCTCCGTTGCCCAGGGTAGCTCGATCGTAGTCCGGAGCAGCAGCACAGACGATGTGCAGGTGACAGCAAACCAGGGGTGACTCCACTCACGCTAGGTACACTCAACGCACTCGGCAAACACTAAAGTAGTGCAAGGGAGAGGAATTGTGCATGCGCATCGCCTACGTGGTAGGACGTTCAACTCGGGTAGCAAAAGACCAGGCGGCTACTCAAATGCTAAGTTCACGTTAACAAACCGCTTTCTCGAGTCGAACGAGTAATTTCAATTCGTGCGAGGCTAACTAGAATGAGGGAAGCAAAGTGCAACAACTCAACGCTACGGTCTACACGGTTATGTCCCTTCACGTGCAACAGGCAGCTTCGTAAAGCCTTCGGCACAAAGCGTCGCTACCCTTACAACAACGGGCACCCAAAAAACAACACCCAAAATGGGCGAAAAACAGGCAGCTGCGAGGAGACGTCAGCTCTGTGAAGTGGTCCTATCTCGCTCGGTGCACACAGCATCCGAGTTGACGGCGCCCACCGTCCCAGACGGTGTCGGAGTGCCCGGTGCCGAGCCGCAATACCAGTCAACCCGTAGCGGCACCCGGCTCCCAGATTCGTGACTTCATCACAGTCAAATAGAAGCTATTCACATAAGAAATTCGGACCACCCACGATGCTTCCGTACTCACTCGCTTCTGGCTTGCCAATGTTCCGCGGGCGCTAAGCCTCGCTTTTCCAGGATGCAGACCACGTGGCTCTCGTACCAACGAATGTAAAAAAAACACTTGCGAAAGCTTAGCATGTTGAAAAGTTCAAACACTACAACCGTCGCCTTGCTCAAGAAAGCATGCCACCAACGCTAGCGATCAAAATCCACGCTATCCCTACGCTTCGTTTCAAAAAAAGATCTCGAACGCAGCAAAGCTCAAAGATATTGTCCGATGCCCCAAGAGGCCCACGTTGCGCAGCCAGATGTGGGGCTTTCACTGGTGCTCTTGGGACAAAGGAATGCAAGATAATAGTGCAAACAGGGGCATTTATTGCGCCTTTTGTATACCAATGCCTGCTATCCAAGTTGCTATACACAAAACATGCCGATGGGCGCGCGACGAATCGAGGAAGTCTGACTCACCGCGACTGGATAGCGAGCGAATATGTTCACCCCATGCATAGCGTTTTTGATGCACAATTTGCACGTTGCATAAAAATGGGGCTGTCCTCATTATGCTGAATATTCTGCTGGGATGCAATCAACTCGCACGTCGTCTACTGTTATTCAGTCGAAATGCAGGACTATAGGTTGCGTTTTCCGCTGTGAGCAACTATGTGCAGACACATAGTGATTGTTAGGGTCAGTTGCCTGTTTTACTGAAAATCGAAACAGCGACTTGTGAAGGAAGTTTCTTTCAAGCTTACTTGGATGTTAGCTATAATGAATGCAGGCCCTGAAAAAAAAATTAATGGCAAATATACCCGTGGTATTGCAGGGGATGAGCTATAGCTAGACCACATTACGTTTTTCCACTTCTTGAATTTGCTTTGAATGTCGCTGTCAAGCAGGCATGAGAGGCTGACGATTATTATTTACTTTTCTCACGGCTACAGACATTGTGCAGGGAATGTCCGCATGATCGCGCACGCTTGCTCGCGATGAAATTTCGCAACCGTCCTATTCATGTTAGAGACCATAGCGCAAAAGCTGCTTTCACATTGAGAAGACAAGCACATGGACGGACGAGGCACTCTCGACTGATTCATTAAAAGCAGGCACGCTGAATATAGTACCTGTGGTGCACGCACAGGTAAGGGAAAAAAGCCTAACAAAGAGGGATGTGCCAAAAGCTATGCTTTATTAGATGCACATAGCACCCACGCCACCACTCTTCACACATTCCTAAGCGCCGCCAGATCAATGTTGAGACTTGGCAGCTATTAATCGGTCAGCATTATGCTGCCTTTTTCACTCCTTTTAGATGGCGGTAGTTATCGGCATCTCTTGTAATGTGAAGGACAGTTTTCTCATAGATTCCGCACCCGTGCGATTAACTCGAGATGCGTTCAGTTGTCACCATCTATTCAACCATCACGCGCATATCTGTTGCTTTTGTTAGTTCAACCTTCTTTGTTTAGGCTGATCCTGGGACCAGGAAAGGGATGCAGCTGTTACTGAGCTGGTCTGTACTCTCGTGGAACGAGTTGCGGCCGGAGAAAACGCCAATTGCGCTTAACGTTTCCCTTTGTTTCATTATTTCCTTGAATTACGGCTCGCGGCTAGGCTGGCAGATGCCCGCAACCATATACACGTGATATAGGTTAGATAAGGTGGGAAATAAAATAATGTGAAAGCGCGTCCATCATGAAACTCTGCAATAACCCTTAAACCCATAAGCAAGATGACTGTCGCCCGTTACCTCGTCTGTTTTCCCCTAATTGTATAGCACTTTTCGTGCAAAATTGGCAACTCGAAACAAAAATCGCAAGGAGTTGAGAAATTAAGCGAAAGAAATTAAGAAATTAAGGGAGAGAGCCAAAGCAACAACCAAACTGCAACGAAAGTCGAATAATAAAAAAAACCGTTTATGAGAATATTTATGGATCAACATCTTTTTACTTAAAAAGGAAGTAGAGAAAACGCTGCCGGAAGTGGAGAACAATTACTTGCTTCGAATGACGCTTCTACAGTTAACGGTCGAACCGCCTCACGTAGCCAATTCTTTGCTGTGCTTATGTGGGTGTTTATCTAACCTTTCGCGGTGAGTGCAGTACATCTAGAATCGCAGAGTCCTGCGCTCTACGCGGTTGTGTGGGACTGGCGGCCGCACAGCGTTACGCAATTCGCGGAGCTGTCAAAACTGATCAACAAGGCGAAAATAACTGATATTCGAAACTATAACATGAGAAAGACTGAAGAAGCCGTAAGAAATGAACGCAGCCTGAAATAAGTAAAAAAGAAACCTGGCTTGGGACAAACCATACACTAAAAGATAATATCATCAGCAATCTTGAAGATATAGTAAGAGCAGCGGAAAATATCTAAGCTGACCTGTACAGTACTAAGAGGAGTCACGATACCTCACTTAGAAACAGTAATGAACAGGATACAGAAACTCTCCTATAACTAGCGATGAGGTCAGAAGGGCCCTGCAAGAAATGAAACGATGAAGAGCGGGAGGAGAAGGTGGAATAACAGTCCATTTATTCAAAGATGGAGGAAACATAATGCTTGGAAAACTGGCGGCTCTTTATACGAAGTGTCTATCGAGTGCAAGGGTCCCAGAAAACTGGAAGAATGCAGACATTATACTAATCCACAAAAAAGGAGACGTTAAAGAAGTGAAAAATTATAGGACTAATAGCTTGCTCCCAGTATTATATGAAATATTTACCAAAATAATTTCCAATAGAATAAGGGCAACACTGGATTTTGTCAACCAAGGGAACAGGCTGGCTTCAGGAAGAGACACCTTACATGTCATAACTCAGGTTATCGCGAAATCCGCAGAGTACAATAAGCCTCTCTACGTGGCTTATATAGTTTACGAAAAGGCATTTGATTCAGTAGAGATACCAGCAGTCATAGAGGCACTACGTAATAAAGGAGTACAGAGTAGGTAAATAGCTTGGAAAATATTGCTACACGTGTGTGGTATTTGTTTGAACGAGGCGCGTGGACGCCATCACTCCAGAAAAGAGGAGGAAGAACGAACTGGGCTCGCGCTGTGAATCAAACCGGTCAGCGCTGCAACCGTTGTTGTAAATATAATCTGTAAATAGTTTCTCGTCTTACTGACTCGTCCTTCGCGTAAGAATATCTACAGAGGTTCTACAGCTACCTTAATTCTACTCAAGAAAAGCAGGGAGATACCTATAGAGAAAGGGGTCAGACAGGGAGACACAATTTCTCAACTGCGTGCTTGGAAGAAGTATTCAAGCTATGAACTGGGAAGGCTTAGGAGTAAAGATCTACGGCAAATATCTCAGCAACCTTCGGTTTGCCGATGACATTGTTCTATTCAACAACAATGCAGACGAGTTACAACAAATGATTGGAGATCTTAACTGAGAAAGTGTAAGAGTGGGGTTGAATATCAATATGCAGAATGCAAAGATAATGATAAATAGTCGGGCAAAGGAACAAGACATCAGGATCTCCAGTCGGCCACTAGAGACTGTGAAGGAGTTCGTTTACCTAGGACAATTAATCACAGTGAACCCTGATCATGAGAAGGAAATTCACAGAAAAATAAAGATAGGTTGGATCGCATACGGCAGACATTGCCAGCTCCTGACTGGAAGCTTACCATTATTATTGAAAAGTAAGGATTGCACTCAGTGCATTTTGCCAGTGCTGACATATGGGGCAGAGACTTGAGAGCAAGTTAAGGACCGCGCAAAGAGCGATCGAATGAAGATTGCTAGGCATAATGTTAAGAGAGAGAAAGAGAGCGGTTTGGATCAAATATATGGGGCAGAGACTTGAGAGCAAGTTAAGGACCTGCAAAGAGCGATCGAATGAAGATTGCTAGGCATAATGTTAAGAGAGAGAAAGAGAGCGGTTTGGATCAGAGAGCGAACGGGTATAGACGATATTCCAACTGACATCAAGAGGAAAAAATGTAGCTGGGCAGGTGATGTAATGCGCCGGTTAGATAACCGTTGGACCATTAGGGTTACAGAATGGGTACTAAGAGAAGGGAAGCACAGTAGAAGACGGCAGAAAACTAGATATGGTGCGATGAAATTAGGAAATTCGAGTTCTGTAGTGGACATAAAACAGGATGATTATGATCATCGTGATGATGATGATTGTGATGACGATAATGAAGATAATATTGATGAAGATAATGATGATGACAATGATGATGATCATAATGATGACAACAACAACAACAATAATAATAATAATAATAATAATAATAATAATAATAATAATAATAACTATGGTCGTGATGATGATGAAAATGGTCATAATGATGATGATAATGGTGATAATGATGATGATAATGATGATCGTGATGATGATGGTGATCGTGATGATAATGATAATGATGATGATAATTGTAATCGTGATGGTGATGATGATGAGCGTGATGATGATGATAATGGTGATCATGATGATGATAATGGTGATAATGATGATGATAGTGGTGATCGCAATGATGATAATAGTGATAATGATGATGATAATGGTGATAATGATGATTATGGTGGTGATAATGATGATGATAAAGGTGATAATGACGATGATAATGGTGATAATGATGATGATAATGGTGATCGTGATGATGATAGTGATGATAATGATGATGATAGCATCATTATCATCACCTAATCATGATAATGATGATGATAATGGTGATCGTGATGATGATGGTGATCATGAGGATGATAATGGTCATAATGATGATGATAATGATGATAGTGATGATGAAGGTGATAATGATGATCGTGATGATGGTGATGATGATGATGGTGATAGTGATGATGACGATGATAATTGTAATCGTGATGGTGATGATGATGAGCGTGATGATGATGATGATAATAATAATAATGGTGATCATGATGATGATATTGGTGATCGTGATGATGATAATGGTGATAATGATGATAGTGGTGATCGTGATGATGATAATGGTGGTAATGATGATGATAATGGCGATAATGATGATAGTGGTGATCGTGATGATGATAATGGTGGTAATGATGATGATAATGTCGATAATGATGATGATAATGGTGATAATGATGATGATAATGGTGATAATGATGATGATAATGGTGATCGTGATGATGATAATGGTGATAATGATGATGATAATGCTGATAATCATGATGATAGTGGTGATCGTGATGATGATAGTGGTGATCGTGATGATGATAATGGTGATAATGATGATGATAGTGGTGATCGTGATGATGATTATGTTGTAAATGATGATGATAGTGGTGATTATGATGATGATAATGGTGATCGTGATGATGATAATGATGATGATGATGATAATGGTGATAATGATGATGATAGTTGTGATCGTGATGATGATGATAGTGGTGATCGTGATGATGATGATAGTGGTAATGATGATGATAATGGTGATAATGATGATAGTGGTGATCGTGATGATGATTGTGGTGGTAATGATGATGATAATGGTGATAATGATGATGATAATGGTGATCGTGATGATGATAATGGTGATCGTGATGATGACAATGGTGATAATGATGATGATAATGCTGATAATGATGATGATAGTGGTGATAATGATGATGATGATAGTGTGATCGTGATGATGATAATGGTGATAATAATGATGATGATAGTGGTGATAATGATTATGATAATGGTGATCGTGATGATAATGATAATGATAATGGTGATCATGGCAATGATGATAATGATGATGATAATGGTGATCGTGATGATGGTGATCGTGATGATGATGATCGCGATGATGATGATGATGATGGAGGGCCCCCGCGAAAGAATATCCTGGGTATGTGCCTGTCCTACCTATCTTAAGAAAACAAATGAAGGGGAAAAACACAAAGAATTCCAGTAACCAAAATTTCTTAGCCTCTATTAGGATCTTTGTTTTTGTAGCCTCCATTGTTTGTCGTTTCCCTACTTCCACCAATCTTCCAATCGCCTCTAGTAATCTTTATTGCGGACATATTTACTTTCCCCTTGCTCTCGCTGAATCCAAGGGCTGTCCGCATGCTTTACACGCATCTGTGCATATGTTCTGCGAGCCCATATCCGAAAAACTAAAAGCAGCAATCGAATTAGGTGTGGTCGCAGGTCGTCGAAGTTGCGAGTTCGCCCTTTCGGTCTGGGATGTGCATTGATGGTTATGGCGAAGGTAGGCCAACTGGTGAACCAGAGGAGGCGTTGTAATTTGCTAACGAAATGCGTAAGTGATGTGTAAATCGTCTGCGGCTCCCGACGACGAATCGACAAGCATAGCTGCTGAGTTCGGCCAATACTGACGGTGAAGTATTCTCAGATCGAGTTAAATGTTATAGAAAGGAGAGAGACTTGCGTGGCGGAGGTGTACTTATCCTTGTGGATTTTAGAATTTCTTAGATGGCACCGATGAATGTGAGGCTGTATTGTATAGACTGACGCTTAATAATAAGAAAGTTTTAACTTTCTTATTATTCTACCACCCACCTGATTCATCCGTCGATGTGCTTATGCAGTTGGCAGTGACAGTTGACTCAGTTGAAACAGACTTCATGGTAGTTGGATGAGATGTCAATCTGCCTAATATTGATTGGAGTCATCAACCACACTTTCACTCTTTTTCGGGTCGGCGCAGTCAAAAACTGATTAACTTTGTTGAATTTTTTGCGTTACGTCAAACGGTTTCGGAACCGACACGTGGGAACAATATCTTAAATATGGTGTAATGGACGATGTTGTTATTAGCAATAATGGTATAGAGTCTCTGCTGCAGAATCTCAAAATTGCTAAGGCTGGGTGTCCTGATGACTTGCCAAACAAGTCACGCACGGTAAGAAGTTGAGCACCAATAAACCTGAATTCGTCAAGGTCTATTCAAATGCTACCTGGAATAAGCGATCATAATGCTGTGCTTTGTGAAATGAAAGGTGAAGCATTGGAACATCCAACAAACGAGTATATAACTACGAAAAAGCAAATGTAAGCGAGATAAGTAAAGTGTTGAACGAGTACCGGACGGTACCGACTATGGACTATGAATTATGGCACTGGTTGAACATCTTGAAGGGGCAGCGCAAAAAGACGATAACAGAAGGGACAGCGCTGACAGCGTCTCTGCGTCAATTATCGTCATTTAAGGAGCTGAGGCAGCGCTTTGTTCCGGCATGGACATTAACGAAAAGAAAAAGCAAAAGACTTCTTTTCGTTTTGCGTGTTAGACTGCGTAACTCCCTTGGTTTACTCGGGAGTTACGCAGTCTAACACGCAAACGGCAACTAGCTTACAGTTATAAAGGAAAGCCGACACGTGATCATTGGTTGAAGGTGCATGAAACTAACGAAAAAATGAAAGTTGCAGTGGTACCTGCAAAGCATTCATTTGGAATTTCAATAGAGTAGAAATTAAAGGATAACCCGAAGGAATTCTGGATTTGTGTACTAGTATGCACATATTGACGCACATTCATCGTTTAATCCTCGTCAGCATGGTTTTCGAAGGGGCCTATCGTGTACAACGCAGTTGACTGAATTTGTGCACGACTTGGCAGGAGCACATGGACAGGCGTCTTAGCGTGGACTGTGTGTTCTTGGATTTCAAAAAGGCATTTGATACAATTCAGCCTCAAGTGATATCATGGGTAAAAGAACGTTTACGTCACCAGTTTGTGGTGGTGAATGGTACTCAGTCTCAGAAGGTGCAAGTTGCGTCCAGTGTTCCGCAAGGCTCCGTGTTGGGGCCGCTATAGTTCTTGCTATTGTGCTATGGTTCGTGAACGACATTAGTGACGTTCACGAACACGTCACTCACGTGTTCTCGCTTCGAAACTCGCCGAGTTTCGAAGCGAGAACGTGAAGCTATAGGACAAGTCGACGAAATGCTGCGCAACGACATCATCCAGCCGTAGAAAAGCCCGTGGGCATCTCCTCTTGAAGAAAAAGGATCCGTCCTCACCTTGCGTCGAAGGATCGACATTTGGGCGAGTTGGTACTGGTTGAAGGGGCAGCGCAAAAAGACGATAACAGAAGGCAGGAACACACACGACAGTATAGACGACAGTATACTGTCGTGTGTGTCTCTGCTGCAGAATCTGAAAATTGCTAAGGCTGGGTGTCCTGATGACTTTCATTTCACAAAGCACAGCATTATGATCACTTATTCCAGGTAGCACTTGAATAGACCTTGACGAATTCAGGTATATTGGTGCTCAACACGACGCTCTGAAACACTAAATACTCGTTGATGGATGTGAGAGAGAAGACCGCCTCCATCAGAGGGCACGGCACATGGCCTGCAGAAAACATGCCTAAGCTGGCATTACTTTTTTGTCGTGGATTATGGAAGCGACGACTACGAGCGACACAAACTGGCTACCTATCAACGGAACTTATCTGGATACTGCAAGCAATGTGTGGGAGGATCGGCTGTCATCAGCGGTGACGTCACCTCTGGTTCGACTACAAGAGGAGCAGCACATCCAGGAAGCCTTCAGAGGGCACGGCACATGGCCTGCAGAAAACATGCCTAAGCTGGCTATGCAGGTTCGTTTCCACTCCAATGCTGCATGTTACCGAAGTGACAAGCGATTTTTGTTGGTATTGCCGTGCCCTCACAACTGTATTGCTAGTGTCATTGATTGTTGGTCTGCAGTGCTGATGCTTTTGATGTCAGGTGACCCCGGTCCAAAGACAGCTGAGATGTTGGAGGAAATCTTGCAAAATCAGGCTACATTTGAATCTAAGATAGATGCTATAAAGAAGGAGGTATCCGATTTAAATACTAAAACTGACAAATTGACCGGCTATCTTAAGGTTATTGAGGTGAGCGTATTACTAGCCTGGAAACTATTGTTCGGCAACAAGAACAGAAATTAATTGACAACTTACCTTATCGTTTTCGGCCTACCTGAAACTTCTGGTGAAACCGAATCAGACTTGAGGGGAGCCGTTGTTAAAAGTAAAATCTGTTCGTAGTAAAATTGGGCGTAATAGTGAAATTCACCGGCTGGGTAAGGAAAAAACCAAATAGTTCAAGACCAGTGATTATGAATTTTTATAATCACTGGTCATTGCATCAGCAATGATTCCTTCGCGTAATCATTGCATCAGCAATGATTACGCGAAGGATTAATTAATATTAATTAACCGAGACATATTACGGAAAAGCCTGATATCGCTGACAGGTTCAATCGATATCAGTGTCAGTGTTCTGTACGGACCAGGATGACAACGAAGAATATAAATCGGCTCCTACATTACCACTTCAAGCAGATAATATTAATTAATTAATAATATTATTAATATAATATTAATAAATAATAATAATAATAATAATAATAATAATAATAATAATAATAATAATAATAATAATAAGATTATTATTATAATTTAATATTAATTTAATTAATTTATTATAAGTATTATTATTAATATTAATAATATTAATATTCTCGGTTAATTAATATTAATTAATTAACCGAGACATATTACGGAAAAGCCTGATATCGCTGACAGGTTCAATCGATATATGACGATATCATATAATGATCAGCTGCTCCTTCTGGACACGAAAAAGTCATGTGGGCCTGACGGTATACCGAATGAATTTCTGCGACGATTCGCGGAGTGGTTGTCGTATTACCTAGTTTCAGAAGTCTTTAAAATGCCACTCGCTACCTCAGGATTGGCGTAGAGCAATTGTGGTCCCAATTTTCAAGGGCGGCAATTGTTGAACAATTATAGGCCTGTGTCTCTCACATCGGTGTGTTGTAAAATATTTGAGCATATAGTGGCAAAATACATCAGACAATTTCTGAAACAAAATGACTTATTATGTCCGTTTCAGCATGGATTCCGCAGTGGCCTTTCAACTGTAACGCAGTTGATCGAAACGATTCATGATTTCTGTGTTGCTATAGATGCCTGTGTACAAGTCGACGTTATGTGCATTAATTATGCTTTGATTTTGCGAAGGCAAAATCAAAGCATATAAGTTTACAAAGTTTCACATCGTAAACTGCTCTTCAAGCTTCGCAATCTTAGTGCGGATGTTCTCGAATGGATATGAGCGTATTTAACTGATCGCCAACAAGCAGTCAGAGTGGAAGATACCATTTCAGGAAATCGTGAGGTGTATTCGAGCGTGCCGCAGGGTTGATGATGCGGCACGCCCGCATACATTGATGATATCTCAGCAGTTGTCCAATCACCTGTAAAAATTAAGCTTTTCGCAGCCTAATTGCTTTTTTGCTGCCTAACTTATTGTCCGGTAACATGCAGGGAAGATCAATTTAAACTCAACCAGTGCCTTCAAAACTTAAGCTCATGGTGTCAAAAGTATAGAAAGTATAGAAATAGGAAAGAAAACCACTTACACACACATAACAAAAAGAAAGGAAGTGATCTCGTTCACATATATTGCTGATAATATACTGGTTGTATGTAGCTTCAAATGATGGGTGCTGCGTGGAGCCCCCATCAAAAGGTTTTAAAACAAACTAGAACGAATTCTAAGAATGTCAGTTCGCTTTATCTGCTTTAAATATCGACGTCGTGACTCGGTAACTGAAATGGTAAAAATATGTAACTTGGAACCACTGGAATCAAGAAGGCGATTGAAATTGCTTTTTCAAATACTACACGAAGATGTGAAAATAAACAAGGATGATTATCTGACGCTCTTTCACAAAAGGTTACCACGCGTGCTCGAACAGACTTATTCCGCTTTTCTTTCTTTCCTGACGCCATTAAAATGTGGAATGAATTACCGAATGATGTGGTACAAAAAAATGCTATGAGTGATTTTAAGGTTGGCCTTGATAACACACTGTATAGCACAGTATGTTATTTCTTGCATGTAGCTGTGTGTTTTTTTTTTCTACAAATGTTCTCCTACAAATGATCTCCAATGTTTGTTCTATGTTCTATGTACAATGCAATTACTGACCCTCCCTGTAATGACCCTCAAGTGAGGGTTAACAGTATGACTAAATAAATAAATAAATAAATAAATAAATAAATATAAATAAATAAATCACGCCAAACGGCCTCTACGAGTTCAAGATCATTCCATTCAGACAGTGCTCGGCGTCAGACAGACAGACGCTTGTCGTCTCATGACGAAGCGTCTGTCATGCCTTTTAATGTACCGTCGTAAAATATATACAGCCAGAATGGTCACATGACTTGTGTGAGAACTGGAAATGAAAGCACAGCGCTTATCTCAGCGCGTGTCTGTGGCACAGGCACGTACAGTGCGTGTGCCACAGACACGCACTGTGTGGCTGACGCCCCGTTTATCTTCCCCGTTTTACAAGCACTGTGTGCCAAGAAAGGAAAGCATTCTACAAACAGTCAAGTCTTTTCGGCGCTCGTACGACGCGCCCATATCGCGTAGAATACAGAATTAGCGTCCTGTTTAGAAAAGACCTTCGCTTCCTGGAAGCTTCCCATAACTTTCTCTACCCTTGGTAAAGAGAGATGACGCTGACAAATTGGTTCAGGTCAGTTAATTCGACGCATATCCTAACTACTCCAGACGGCTTCATTACGGGTACAATAGGAGCGCACCATTCTGTCGCTTCTTCAACCTTTTGTACCATTCTTTCTCGTTCTAGCCTATCCAGCTCTTGCTTGATTTTTTCCTTCATGGGAATAGAAATCCAGCTAGGCGTATGGTGTTGCATTCGGAACGAGACGTATGGGATGCTCTCCAGACATGGAACCCGTGCCTTGGAATATCGTTAGCAGTTTCTAAGTCATCTAGGAAGGGAACGATTCCTAGGGCTTTTATCAAAGCCTGGTAGTCCCCAGAAGGGTGTGCGCAAGTTGTGCATGACGTAAATGGTCTGCTTCGAACAGTTGTCTTTCCAGCGCCAAACTTTCCGATCGTACGAAGTGCATTGTTCAGTCCTTTAAGATAATCTGCATTGGCCAGAGAACGCGGAATCAAAGGAAAAATTTCCCCGACGACTGTGGCTTCGGCTTCCGTATCTTCCGTTTCATGTGGAGCTCATGGTCGATTATCAGTACCGTGGTTCAGATGGTGTGTTCGCCGATTGCTCGACCGTGCCAAGAAATTTATCAGGTTTGGCAATGTCGTCAAGATTCCCATTTGCTTGCCTCTTTTTTCGGCATGCCTTTTCGAAGTGGCCCAACTTTCGGCAAAACCCGCATCTTTCTTGTTTCGCTGGACAACTGCTTCTCGGATGAAATGGTCAGGCGCAGGAACTGCAGAACTTTTCTCGGTAAGCTGGCTTGCTTATCGAGAACGCGTGTAAACTTTCCTTTCTTTCCAGGGGTTTTCTCGGGCTTTACTGCGGCGACGCAAGCTTCTGGGATAGCGCCCTCATGCCCCTTTAGCTCGGCTTGCTGTCTCTTCACTGTTTCGCTTGTACGCGCTTTTACCAAAGCACCGAGATTAGGATCCGAGAGATCCCTCGGTCCCTTATTGCTGTTGACGCCGCCTAGGAACAGACGCTTATCGTAAGCTAAGCGGCACTTTTCCGGCTTCAGAGTGAGCCCTGATGGCCTCTAGTACTGTCGCAAGCCACCTAAGGTATATATTTCACAACGATACGACGAGCGTCTGTCTGTCTGACATGGTGTCAGAAGTGGCTATGTAGCTGACTACGATGTAGCGCTGCAACAACACACGCCAACAAGCGAACGAGCGCCTGCTTCCACAGGGGCAAATCCTCCCTGTGAAAAAAAGAAAAAGAAATGAAGGAGCGCCTGCTCCTTCATTTCTTGGAACTCGCATGCATCTGTCTTTTAAGCTCGGTTGCAAACTGGTCTACTGTTTCTCCCAGTTGTTGGCGGCGTAGACACTCTCGTAGACTGTGTTCTTGGTATGGAAGAAATAGCCTTTAAATTTTGGCTTTACGATTCAAAGACGAAGAAATACAGGCATTTCTTCGTCTTTGACGTTTAGCGACCGAAGAATCTCCCGTGACTTTCTGCCCATTGTATAGAGAAGAGTCCTTACTTGTACTTCGTCTGGTTTCTCATGTAGTCCGGAAGCGAATCTGTAGTCGTCGAACTCGGCGGGGCAGTCCGCAGCGTTCTGGATGTCGAAGGGCCTAGGAGGCTTCCATGCTGAAGCGTTGTTTGACGATTTTCACAGGGAGGATTTGCCCCTGTGGAAGCAGGCGCCCGTTCGCTTGTTGGCGTGTGTTGTTGCAGCGCTACATCGTAGTCAGCTACATAGCCACTTCTGACACCATGTCAGACAGACAGACGCTCGTCGTATCGTTGTGAAATATATACCTTAGGTGGCTTGCGACAGTACTAGAGGCCATCAGGGCTCACTCTGAAGCCGGAAAAGTGCCGCTTAGCTTACGATAAGCGTCTGTTCCTAGGCGGCGTCAACAGCAAATCTGGAGTCCACCCTGACCCGCAGAAGACAGCTGCCATCGCAAAGTTCCAGACCCCTATCGACAAGAAAGCAGTACGTATATTCCTTTATCTGCGTGCTGAAGCGTTGTTTGACGATTTTCACAGGGAGGATTTGCCCCTGTGGAAGCAGGCGCTCGTTCGCTTGTTGGTGTGTGTTGTTGCAGCGCTACATCGTAGTCAGCTACATAGCCACTTCTGACACCATGTCAGACAGACAGACGCTCGTCGTATCGTTGTGAAATATATACCTTAGGTGGCTTGCGACAGTACTAGAGGCCATCAGGGCTCACTCTGAAGCCGGAAAAGTGCCGCTTAGCTTACGATAAGCGTCTGTTCCTAGGCGGCGCTTTGTCAAGGACTTTTCACGCATCGCTGAGCCGCTGACACATCTAACCAAATGTGACGTCGAGTTCAAATGGGAAACGCCGCAAGCCGACGCAAGAACTCGAACGACGCATGCAGTCGCTGTCGGCACTTGCGCACTTCGAAGAGCACGCCGTTACAGAAATGCACACGGACGCCAGGCCCAGGCCCAGGCCTCGGTGCCATCCCAGTCGGGTGAAAAGACGGACTTTAACGGGTGATAGCTTATGCTAGCCGGTCGCTGTCAAAAGCGAAAGGCTACTCACAAAGAACTGGACTGGACTGTTCCCTCAACGCTGCGTCCAGAAGTACTGCACCGACTGCACGTCTTGCATGACGATCCGACAGCTGGGCACCTCGGATTCTCCCGGACGCTGTCGAGGATAAAAAGATATTGCTGCATTGGCCTACTATCGCAGGAAATGAAGTATCTGGCTGTGATGCATTAGGGGTTCATGTGCGAATTAATGCAAAAGTGGTTTTGCATTACTTTTGCTCATGTTCTGGCGATTTTGCAAATAAAGATCAGTTGAAGTCAGCGCCTGTGTTGTGTTCTTCCTTCAGTCCTCGTCTTTCGTGCTGTGCAAACATGTCGATATTGAACTGTATTGCCATATAACAAATTCATAGCTCTTCATGCTTTACAGTACTGAATGAACTTATTTGCTAGCAAACTTACTCATATCCTTGACAAAGTGAATTATGACGCATTTACTTACTGAAAAGGGAGCTAGTGAATGTAGTGATAAGAAGGAAAGGCTTGTTTGTGTTGGTAGTATTTATGGCTTTGGGGTGTTTCTTTTTCTTAAGAGGGGATGCAGCATGAGGAACCACAGTACAGTTTGAACATACCAGGAATAGTAAAAAATTCACCGACACTGAACGACCGATAAAACAAGATGTAGACGCTTGGGTAAAGGGCAGGGTATGTCTGTGCGCGGGCAGAGCAGGTCAGGGGAAGTTTCCGTGCGCGGTGGTGTCACTGGCTCGTATGACATGGACGTGAGTGGTCGGCAGTTAGTGCAATTTCGCAGTTTGAACAACTTTTAAGGGTCAAGTTCACGTGCAAACGGGGAAATTGAGCTTTAGAGAAGCTATTAGCCCTGTATCAAGTGTCTGTTGATAATTAACAAAAAAAAACTGCAGTTATGACTGGTTTGCACGGTCTAAGAAAGGTTAGGAGAGGTTAGAGGACTACGGGTGCACTGGAAGACTGTCGACAAAACGATAAAATGCCAAAGCGGAACAACTGATTCGCTGTGATCTAAGAATGACAATCGAGGAGTTAAAGCAAGAAGTGGGTATTTCACACAGATCAATTCACGACATTTTACGCAATAAGTTGAGGATGAGACGCATCACTGCAGTTTGTTTTGAGGCAGCTGAACACGGATCAGATGAAATATCGCATGGCAATGGAGCTGTTTGAGACGAGTTCGCAGGACCCAACATTGCTCCAACAGATCGTCATTGAGGATGTGTCTTGGACGTTCCCCTACGGTCCTGGGACGAAACAGCAGTCATAGAAGTGCCACACCAGCGTCTCCCGGATTCAAAGTGGAAGTGATGTTCATTGCATTGTTTGACAATGGCGGTTTGGTGCACCATGAGTTCATACCGCCTTGACAGTCTGCTACTGGTCATTTTTACGTGCAAGTTTTGCAGAGGGTGGGCGATGCGGTTCGAAGGACGCAGCGAGACAAGTGGCATCATGATAACCTGCCAAGGTTGTTGTGCAATAATTCCTCGCTGACAATAACATTCCGACAATCACCAATCTCCGGATCTCGCTTCAAGTGGCTTCCACTTGAGCTTGTAACATTGTCATGCTGAAACATTATTCTGGGAACATTATGACTGTCCCGTGTTTGAAACTTCTTTTGAAAAAACTAGGGAGGTTGTCATTTCAGTCACTTGCTATAAATGCAGGCAGAAGAAAGTCGTGGATTCTACAACAGCAAAGCAACCCCAATGTGAACAGGTACCTTGTAGCACTAGCTTTGTCTGATGATCATTGTTGTGCGTTGAGGATGCTTCTGCACAAGCAGCCAACCTCATCGTCAAATATGCTAGTGCCCACATGATGCTCTTCCATTTGAAGCATTTACTTCTCACTAACTCAGTTCTCAGTTCGCTAAAAACTTCTCTCACTGCACTACCAATTCCAGCACAACATTCTGTACCAGTTTGTTAGGTTTCACAATTTAAACCTACCAAAGCATTTTCTTGGTTAGTAATCACTTTATTATCCCATTTTAATCCAGGCGTTTCATGTGATAATTTTAAGTGTGAAATTGGCAGCTTATTTCAATGACACATTTTGTACGAATGGATGCATACTTGTGCATCAACATGTACATACTGCATTTTAGACAGCGTGTACAGCTAGTTTTACTACAGCATTGTCACTGCCTTCTTCCTTTCGCTTTGTTCCCCTCACCACGAGAAGACTGAGCAATCTAGAGACATGTTTTGGCTAACCTCTCCTTCTTTGCCTCTATAAAACATCCCTGAAACATCCTATACCCTGAAATTGTTTTGCATCAACAATTGATGCATTATTGCATTATTCTGCATTATTGAGCACATCATGTGATCATCATCATGATCAGGCACCGTCACCTCCACTTATAAAAGTTTTTCGTGACGATGTCATTCAACATGCCAAGCAAACTTAATTGAAACTGCCTCGACCAGGCAGATTTAAAAATGTACAATTTTAGCAATTTTCTTATTTCCGTGCATTATTGCATTTTGCATTTTACCCAGGACATTTCTCACGATGTTTTTCACGGCCATTTGGAGTGCAGCAATATACCATTCAGCTGTGTGCAGAATTGTGTACACAAAAACACCGCATCAACAACAAAGCACTGATGAAAATATTCATAGCCAAACAGTAATCAAAAATACGTGGCGCACGGCTCCGGGCGCAGGAGCGGCTGTCGGGCCGCACCGCAGTGCTGTTATCTCCGTAGGGCGCCTGCTTCTAGGGTGCACCGAGGGACGCCAATTTTGGGCCTCACTCTCGTGCTGCCAACTCACGCTCTTGATAAATTTCAAGTGCGGCGTTCGGCTGCTTCGCACTTGACAGTCAGTTGCAGAGAGGGTTCGTCAGTGCACGCTTGCCTTCCTCCCCGCACCAGCTCGCATTCGGCCGTTCGGCTAAGCGCACGGAACGTATGCCCGGCAGTGGTCGATTTGGTTTCACCTTCCACGTTTACGTGCGCCTTTACGTGCAATGGTCGTGTAAGTGGCACGACTTCCGTGAGATGGGCCACTCTATCAAGGTGAGGCATGCGAGAGTTCCGCACTTGCAGCGTGGCTTCTGCAAGAGGTAGTTACTTAGCGGGTACCCGTCAATGAAATATTTATTAACAACGGCCATGGTAATACAGGTTCAGTAACATTACACATTTTCATGTCACCCGTTAGATTTGCGCATAACCTGCGGTAAGTGCTAAGTACACGTTCACTGTATACTGTCGAAGTGCGTGCACTTGAACGCGAATGCTACGAAACGTAAATAAATTGAAATTCCGTCTGCACCATTGGGCTTAATATGACTAGTTATCGCACTACGTACCTGCACATATTCTACTTAGTACGAGGTCGAGGAGATATACCGACCGCGGAGGCCGCATTTTGATGGGGGCAAACGGCAAAAAAAAAAAAAACGTGTGCCGTGCAAAATTTCCGGAATTCCCCTCTGCGTCATGCGTCATTATCAGATCGTGGTTTTGCATGTAAAACTACCCAGTCGAATCATTTTCTCAAATATCCTAAGGGTTTCTCCGCTAACTTACGTTTATCTATACCCAACGCGGTGGCCATAGTGTTGCGTTGCTAAGCACGAGGTCGTGGTTTCAAATCCCGGCCGCGGTATTAGAGTTGGCGGTCGTAGCTGTAGGGAGGACCTGGACTTAGGCGAGAAGGATTTATTTAAAGTTTTTACATTTTAAGTCTAGCGTGGCTTCCCAAATGGAGCATGCAAAATGAAGTATACATCCGAGCACACAGCTCACGAGTACATTGACGAGCACAGAGCACGACGGCGAGCACACTCTAGCAGCCGACAACAGCTGCTTACAAACACGCCATTGGTCCCTAGTTCCCTAGGTGAGAGAACCGTTCGACCAGTCATCGACCAGTTGTCCATTATCTCGAGTCTTGAAAGGCGCGTCGGTTCCCCGAGCTGACCCCCGCAGCGCGGCTGCCGGTTGCCCATTGTCTTGCGCCTCTAAATTCCAGAGCTGCTACGAGTGTCAGCAGATTGTGACGTATCGTGGGGCCCCCGTACCGCAAAGCCCCCTTTTGTTAGGGAAAGCTGTTCTTGCTGCAGGGAGACCATGACGACCCGGCAACTCAACCAACAATGCGTTGGGTGCCAAACGTGGCCCGCCCTACTGTCGTCACCGACTCTCCGAACGAGGCGCATGGTGGATTAGCGCTGTCGTCCTCGCTGTTTCTCCGAAGGGCGCCAGCACCGCGGGTCGATCGAAGCACGTGCAGCGGGCTGAAATAGCTTTGCAGAGCAGTACCCCTGCAGGCCAATCCTAACAGCGGAGGCCGGATTTCATCATCATCATCAGCCTGGTTTCGCCCACTACAGGGCAAAGGCCTCTCCCATACTTCTCCAACTACCCCGGTCATGTAGTAATTGTGGCCATGTTGTCTCTGCAAACTTCTTAATCTCATCCGCCCACGTAACTTTCTGCCGCCCTCTGCTACGCTTCCCTTCCCTTGGTATCCATTCTGTACCTCTTAAAGACCATCGGTTATCATGCCTCCTCATTACGTGTCCTGCCCATGCCCATTTCTTTTTCTTGATTTCAACTAAGATATCATTAACTCGCGTTTGTTCCCTCAACCTATCTGCTCTTTTCGTATCCCTTAACGTTACACCTTCTTAGGTATTCCCACCAAGGGATTTCGGTACGTAGATGACGTGGCTAGCTCGTTGCGTCGTCCTCAATTTAAGTGGAACCCTTTTCGTAAGCCTCCAAATGTCTGCCCCGTACGTGAGTACTGGTAAGACACAGCTGTTATAAACTTTTCTCTTGAGGGATAATGGTAACCTGCTGTTCATGATCTGAGAATGCCTGCCAAACGCACCCTAGCCCATTCTTATTCTTCTGATTATTTCATTCTCATGATCCGGATCCGCAGTCACTACCTGTCCTAAGTAGATATATTCCCTTACCACTTCCAGTGCCTCACTACCTGTCATAAACTGCTGTTCTCTTCCGAGACTGTTAAACATTACTTTAGTTTTCTGCAGATAAATTTTTAGACCCACCCTCCGGCTTTGCCTCTCCAGGTCAGTGGGCATGCATTGCAGTTGGTCCCCTGAGGCAATATCATCAGCGAATCGCAAGTTACTAAGATATTCTCCATTAACTCTTATCCCCAATTCTTCCCAATCCAGGACTCGGAATACCTCCTGCACACACGCTGTGAGATCGGTGAGATGGTATCTCCCTGTCTGACGCCTTTCTTTATTGGAATTTTTTTGCTTTCTTTATGGAGGACTACGGTGGCTGTGGAACCGCTATAGATATCTTTCAGTATGTGTAGACGTATTGTAGAGGTACGTGTGTGTAGTATTGAGGTGTAGACGAGCCGTATGTAAATACGGCTCGTCTACACCCTGATTCCGCAATGCCTCCATGACTGCTGAGGTTTAGACTGAATCATACGCTTTCTCGTAATCAATGAAAGCTATATATATATATATATATATATATATATATATATATATATATATATATATATATATATATATATTTCACACATTTTTCTATCACCTGATTACATTTCGATGAGGGCGAAATACAAAAACCCCCATGTCCCGTGCATTCGGGGAAGGGTAAAGATCCGGTGGTGGTAAAATTAATCCGGTGTGCCTCAATCAAATCATGGTTTTGGCACGTAAAACCTCAGAATTCAATTCATTTTCCTATGCCATGTCCAGTCGTAACCCTGACAAATGCAGGTGCTGTCTTTTGAAGAAGTGTCAAAGCGACCCCTCTTGGCGCCAGGGTGCCCTAGCTCCAGTACATAGACGCTACGGTCAGTGACCGTTCGTTGGCAGCAAGATTTAAGCAGCATATCACCAGATTTGCACATTCCCACCAAGGGATTTCGGTACGTAGATGACGTGGTTAGATTCTATGAGGAAGGCTCTACGCCATTAAAGGCGTGAAAATCAGCCGAGGTTTTAAAATCGACACTCGGCTCAACTGTAATCAGGTAATGTAATCAGGTGATAGAAAAATCTCGGCTCAACTGACTTTCTCATCACCCCGAAAGCGCTAAACTTGCACGTAATAGATCAGAAGGCACCACACTGCTCCATCACGGCCGTGTGCTTCCGTCGAGCGGCCGAGGCTCAATTCCGGCAGAAGACCAAATCCACTTCCAAGCAAACATTTCCTCAGCCTCTGAGCGAAAGCTTGTGTGCAGCACCCGTTTTATCCTAATGCTCGGAAAGACGAGCTGGTTCTTCACTTGTGCTTGCAAATAGAGACACCACAGCAGCAGGGGCGTAGCCAGGGGGGGGGGGGGCTTATGGGGCTTCAGCCCCCCCCCCCCGAAATTTTTTCGTGGTGTCCATGCACCGCTGACCAAAGCGACCCCCGGCGCGGGAAATCACTCCGGATTTTGTCAAGAATGTCTTTTTGACGCTCGAAAAGACATTTAACCGTAAAGATTGCGAACTCGGGCTGGATTTCGTGGCAATCCGGCACACAATCGTGGCAAACCGGCAGTCACATAACGCCAAGCAGTCCCATCCGAGCACAAAGTTTCAAGGGCGCTTTGACTGTGAGCGGACTCGCCGCGGCATCTCACTGAGGCCACGGAATCTATGGAGCGCATGGATATCAATTGCGAAACTTTATGGGTATAAATCTAATAATCTCTTGATGTGAAATGTGCACTGACATTTCCAAAGTTGTGCTTTAAATTTTCAATTGCGGAACTTTGTGGGTTTAATGCTGTTTTAAACATTTGACGCCAAAGGTCCATTGACTTTTCTAAAGTCTTACATCGGAACATACAACGAGACAAGACAAATCAACACACTAGCAGACGAGTTGACAAAGCACGCAGCGAGGTCCAATGATACGATGCGTTGGGGTGGTTCATTTGTGCCGTCATGTCACATAAAAAAATATCAACATTTTTTTTAACCTACGCCAGAACATCCATGTCAAGACACTAAAGCCAGCCAAAGTACCTACGTTCTTATTAATTTTTTCTACTTTGACTTTTATTCGCCGAGGACACATTGAGCCCCTTCAATTTTTTTTTTGTTCTCGCTACCCTACCCGCGGGATGCCAGAGCGAGCCAGAGCGCATATGTTTTTCTCGCATGGCCCCGACAACCGCGCGGTGCACTTCGGTGGGCGTTCGGTTTGCTCTGGCCGAGTGGATTTTCACCTGACAGAGTTTTGGAAGCTTTCTGGCTAGCAGACGAGAAAAAAAAAACACACAATGGTCGCTTGCCGCCATCACTGTGGGGACTCGAAGGATTGCACCGCGTTCCTTGAGCGGAACCTTTCCGCAAAGACTTGTTTCGCCGCTGTAGGATACTGAGCAGTATGCGTATGGTTCTCAGTGGGCCAAGCGTCTCATGTTTTCTTCGGTAATAATTCCGTAGCCCCATTAGGTGCCAGATGTACGCATTCGATTCTGGCCAACATAGTTTCCTATGCGTTCTTTTTTTCATTTAGGTGCCTCCACCCCACAGAAAAAAAATACATTGTTGCGGCGCAGCGAATTGTCGCATGGTGAAAGTTCGATTTTGATACTTCTTTTGCGGAAAGTAATGGGCGACGGGGCGCTTCAGTTTCCGGATACGTTTATTATATTATTGCGAAAGGCAATATATATATAGATATATATATATATATATATATATATATATATATATATTATATGGGCACTCCAGGCGCATTCCTGCCGTCGCCGTCGCCCTCATGTTTCGTATAAAGTCCAAGGGTGATAAAATCGTGACCACGCGCTGCATGCTGTATGTGCGAGTGAAAGCGTAGGAGTGGAGGTGAAGTGGTTGAGCCGACGATGGTGGCTCAGTCTTGTGTGCGCAAAGGAGAAAAGCGGGGAGCAAGCGCGCCACCTTCCGTCGCGCGCAATACATCGGGGGGAGTGGATGGAATGGGGGCGGAATCTAGGATTCTGTGAATCTATGATTGTGCCACGTTTATTTGCCTCGTTTGACGCATTACATACAGTTACTTTTTCTTACATACATAGACTCATTGGAGACTTATACGTATACTTAAATATCTTGTTGCGAGTGAACTTTGTTTCCAGTGACACTTTCTTGTCCTTTATCAAGCCGTATTTTCGCATTTGTATATCCCATTGTATCTGCATTTCTAATGTACGAGGGCGAGTCAAATGAAAGTGCGCCTACCCTAACCGCGCAATAATGGTTCGGTTCATTATCTGCGAGGCATGCGCGTAGGAGAACGGCATGTCTCATTTACAAAAGTAACACGCAGGTGTGAAGATATCTGTTCTTTAATGCTCTCATACACTGGGTTGAATATGGTTGCGTCACATAATGGACACTTCAAAAGTTGAACAGCTCGGTGTCGCGAAGTTTTTGACAGCTAAAGGTGTTTCCAAAACAGAAATTATTCGCCGTATGGCTGCCGTTTACGTTGAACGCGACATTTCATTGACCACTTTGAAGCGTTGGAGCAAACGGTTTAAAGGACGTTGTAAAGACATTCCAAGAACGGGCCAAAACCATCGTGCAATCACCCCCCACACAATTTCAAAGGTTCATGAGCTGATGAAACAAGAACGGAGGATAAGCATCGATGAACTGTCAGACCGTCTGAACATCAGTCACGGTTCGGTTCACGCCATAATTCATGAGCTTCTCGGTTATCGGCTCTTTGGTGCGCAATGGATCCCCATGATTTTGATCCATCGCGAGAAGACGGAGAAGTTTCGCGCTGCCTTGACTCATCTGATCGGGTATCACAATGAGGATGACGACTTGTTGTTTGCATTTGTGATCGGGGGCGAACCTTGGTGCCACTACTACGAGCCTGAAACACGACGGCAAAGCTTACAGTGGAAACATTCGAATTTACCACGCCCAAAGAACGCAAAGGCCATCATTTCCGCTGGAAAGGTGTTGTTGACTTTTTTTTTCGGTCGTCAGGGTCCATTACTTATAGAATTTGCTAAATCTTGAGAGGCTATATCAATTGTTTCCGATATTGTGAAACGCCAGAACGGCAGTGTGTCGCAATCAAGAACGAACAACATGGAAAATTGACGAATGGGGTCATCTTGTTCCACGACAATGCCTGTCCCCACGTCGCTTATGTGGTTAATACAAAACTGGCAAAGTTCAAGTGGGAAACGCTGTAGCATTCGCCATACAGCTCAGACCTGTCACCTTGCGACTTCTACATTTTGGGGCAACCGAAAAAAGAGCTCAAGGTAACCAGATACAGACTTTTTGAAGCAGCAACCCAATGAGTTTTATAAGACGGGAATCACGCGACTCGTTAGTCAATGGGACCAATGTATAGATTCTCATGAAGACTACTTTTAAATAAAGTACCCCGTTGTTGGCTCACATTCATTTGACTTGCCCTCGTATATCTTGCAGAATTCCTGCTTTTTATACGTGCCCTCTGTTGCGACTATGATTTCGGTGCAATTACTCACGATACACGACCGGTGACAGCTGCTCCTGCGTAATAAATTAAAACAAATTACAGCGTCATTGAGATTTTTCACTGGCCATTGCATATATACAAGAATGTGAGCACGGTTCTTAAATGACAAAGTTTCGTTAACCTATTTGTCCTCAACTTGTTCAGTTCATTGCCTTTTAATTTTTCATATCAGTGGCATGGACTGCTTTCCTTGTTTCGAACTGATATAGTTCTAAAGTTCGTGTGATATTTTCTTTACTTAAATAGACAAAAATATGGAAGCATTGATATCAGTTATTATGGGCAAAATGTTTGGCACATACGAGTATATTCTTTTATGAAATTATGTATTTTATTGTTTTGACTGTGCGTAGCGTTCAAGAATTCGTTTGCAGCATCTTTGGCAATGACAATGCGGTTATTATTCATGAATTTGACCCCTTGACAAATTGTTTAAGAGGAAGCTTTAGCTCGGGCCCAATCCGACGCGGTCTATTCAAATACTTGTAAAACGCAGAAGCGTTTTTCTTAGATAATCCTGCTAATCGCCTTTGTTGAAATTCGTTGCATTTGAGAAAGAAAGTTAAATCCTAGTTCTGTTGGAAACACAACTTCGATTTAGGGCCTGAATTTTGTTCAAAATATTTTGAAAAATTCGAAAGTTTGAAAAAATAGAAGCACGACGTTTACGAACTAATAGCTATGCATGAAGAACAGACATTGTGGTTCTGTAAACGGCATCTATTATAACAGTCAAAGCGGACAAGTCTGCTATGTCAATTTGTATCTTACGTGACATGGTTACGTTGTGTACAAGGGTTCTGCACAAGCCGTATTTCCACAATACTAAATTTTTTTAGATTCATGTGTAACATATCCATTTTGTCCGCTGTAGATGTACTATTAGATGCAATTCACAGAATCGTGATATCACTTTTCATTGTTGAGTCACGGAGTTTTAAACTTGATAGTTTCGTTTTCTCGAAATTTTCGATTTGGCCAATTTTTAATAAATAATTGACCACCTAAATGAAAAATTCGACACAAGTAGTCACTAGAATTAAACGTTTTCTTTTAAATGCAACAAACCTCCTCAAATTTGGTGGAGTGGTTGCAGGGAAAAATGAATTCCCCTTCTACATGTATTTAAATAGGAGCACCCGAGCTAAAGCTTCCTCGAACAAAATTTCTGGATACGCCACTGGCCCCATATATACACACACACACACACACACATTTATATATATATATATATATACTTACATATACATATACATATATATATATATATATATATATATATATATATATATATATATATATATATATATATACATATATACATATATACACATATATATATATATATATATATATATATATATATATATATATATATATATATATATATATATATATATACATATATACATATATATATATATATATATATATATACATATATACATATATATATATATATATATATATATATATATATATATATATAGATACCTATATATATATATATATATATATATATATATATATATATATATATATATATATGTGTGTGTGTGTGTCTATATATATGTGGCTATATATATATATGTATATATATATATAGCCAGTGCACGGCAGCTAGAGACAAAGACAAGAAATAGCGAGTAACGCATGATTTCCATTGAACCCCTGTGTCGGTAGTCCTGCTGACGTGTTCTAGTATACAGAGAACCCATCGCAAGCAGCGTCAAGCTTCCGCCAGACTTTAAATCTGCAACTCTCGACGTGCTTCGCAAGTGGGCATGGAAAGGCGGCCAGCATACGGACGTGCCAATTGTTTCTTCTTCTGACGTAGGTTGGTTCCCATCCTTCTTTGAACTGCAAACGCACATGCGATGTCACTTTGCCGCTTACTCTGTGCCCAAGTGTGCTTTCTTGCATTGACTGTGAATGCGTCATCATCATCACCAGCCTGGTTACGCCCACTGCAGGCCAAAGGCTTCTCCCATGCTTCTCCAACTACCCCGGTCATGTGCTCATTGTGTCCATGTTGTCCCTGATAACTTCTGAATCTCGTCCGCCCACCTTTCTGCCACCCACTGCTACGTTTTCCTTCTCTTCTCTGTGAGTGCGTACATATACTTAAACTTTTAATATTAGGTAGTGACGTCAAATTGAACGCCGCGCCACCCAAAGCCCGGCGTTCAATACAGCCAGTAGGGACGTACTGTCTTCGTCGAAAACGCTAACCAAAAGAATGGACAAAAATTATGCTGATGTCCACGTCACAAATTAATTAAGTTAAAGAAATTCAGATAAATGTGCAGAAAGAATTGAATGAGATAAATGGCAGACTAACGGCAGTCGAATGAAAGAGCGAGTCAATTCCAAACATTACAGAGCCCTTGCCACTACAGTATGGTCACTGAAACATCAACCCTTTCTAGTCGGTTAGATTACTTTGAAGACAGGTCACGACTCGAGAATCTCATTTTTCACGGTCTTCCTGACAAACCGTCCGAGTCACGGGCTAATTCAGAAAAAAGCGTACGCGAGCTCCTATCGTCCACCCTGTAAACATACAACTGTCTGACGAAGCAATTGTTCGTTCACATAGGTTGGGTAAATACGTACCAAATAGGTGCCGCCCAATTATTGTGATGTTTTAAGCGCTAACCTCAAAGAGGCCACTTTTTCAGCACGCAAGAAATAAAACCAACCGGTATTAGTGTTAATGAGGACCTCTGCCTTGCTACACGCACCTCCCGCAAAAAGCTGCTGGAATTTGCAAACACCGGAGCACCGTATTTAATTCGCCACAATACGTTGTTTCTGAAAAACAAGTGCTATGTGTATGCCGCGTGAACCGATAGCGTGTGTATTATATCTTCGAACAGTGGTTCACCGGTTGCGCAGAGCCATGACGTGTTCACACCTGCTTCAAGTAACACTCGTTTGTCGTAGCCTTCGTTTAGGCCGAATAGTCAATCTAGTGACGTTTTCTTTTTTCCAATGCTCGCAGTGTCGACGCGAGAATCTCATTTTTCATGGTTTTCCTGACAAAGCATTCGAGTCACGGGCTGATTCAGAAAAAAGCGTACGCGAGCATTGATGATGACCTTTCTGATCTAATTGACACGTGTAGTACTGAGGACCGTCGTACTTACGGAGAAATGGTTATCGTCCAAAGTGTGTGATAGCGAAATATTTGAGTGTAAAAATGTGTTCAGGTTTTGCCGCTTTGATCGTGGCTGTAGATCAGGAGGAGGCGTTCTGATAGCTGTTTCCGATCACATTGCCTCTTATCATGTTCCCACCGAATCACCTTTAGAAATTACTTGCGCATGCGTGGGCATTAACCACTGCGGTGTATTCTTTTTGCATTTGCTATTGGCCACCTAACGGTGGGTATAAGTTTTCTTCTGATTTACATTACCCTTTGAATGCTATTATCGTTAGGTTCCCTCACTCACCTATATTTATTTTAGGTGACTAATTTGCCTAACATTGTCCGGTCCGGTCCTTTTCCTGTTCTTAAAGAGTGCTCAAATGAAAGTGCCGCCTTCGGGAAGTTATGCTGTGATTTCAACTTCACTCGATTAGTCACTATTCCAAAGAGAACTACTTCGTCCAGCACTAACGTACTTGATCTTATTTTAACACCTCCTGATCGCGTGCATTCACTTGTTTTTTTTTTTTTTTACCAGGACTGAGGGACCGCTGTGTTATTACCTTTTCAATTATTTCTCAAGCTGGGCATGCAGCCTTCTTGGAAGGCTGCATGCCCAGCTTTTATGAGCGTACTGTTGAGGAAGGCCGGTCAATGTCTAAAAAGAAAGTCAACTTTCTAACAAGCAAATATGTACCTCTGCGGGTGATCCATCGCAAGCGAAGGTCATATTGGTTTAATGTGTCCTTAAAGGGCGCCTCACCAGGCTCCATAGAAAATTTTGGTTATACGCTGGAAGTTATTAATTGTACACTAGGGAGCGTTCTGCGATTAAAATTGTTTAAATCGGCTAATTAATAGCCGAGATAGAAATATTTCAGCGCCGTGAACCCATGATTTCAGCAGGCGGGCTCCAGTGCCAAGCAAAACGCTCCCTCCACTCACCCCCGTCTACCCGCAAGCGAAATTCCTTCCCTGCGTTCCCAATACTGGACATCGAGGATCGCTGTGACACATACGTAACATACGATAAGACGCCTTCATATATATTTTTTTTCTTTTGCTCCTAGCTTTTATTCGGCGCTAGGCACATCCGCCGAAGGCATCGCGCGCGAGCGGTTGTCTAGTCCGCGCAACGCAAGATTTTGCGCGCTGTGCACAAGGAAACATGACTAGCGGTATAAGTCAGTGCTACACAAATACTGAGGCAGAACAAACGGATCGCAGAGCATGATCACGCGCTGGAACACGGTACAAAATGGCATAGTTTTGGTACCTGCACACGTGACCGCAGGACCGTGGGAACAAGCACACGATGCGGAAGTACGTTTCTCTTGCATCGGTGCGAAGTAAACCGAAAAAAGAACACGTGCACATCGCGTTTGCGTGTTTTATTATTTATCATAACTTGAATTCGTCAATTCAAGCAACAGATCGCACAAAGAACAGATGTCTTGAATAATTCTCGAAGTCATGTGTTACCACGAGCGACATCACACTGCGGACACGATTACGTAGGCGCAGGGGCACGATTACGTCACCGTCCGGTTTGGAGCGCGGCGGCCACGAGGAGAAGGAAAAACGGCATTCGGTTTGAAATTTCAGATCATTACGCGGCGCCTAGCGATGTAATACTTTGCAGACGCGATTGTTATTGCGCAATGTATGATCTGCGTTTTGCAGCTCAAAATGGCCAGACCTGGTGAGGGGTCCTTAAAAGTGGCTTCAGGATCAAAAAAAGAAACGCTTTTTCCGAAAAATAAAGTGCAGGAATGGTCACGGTGACTGGACCGCATATCAAGAGATGGCCCGCAAATATAAATATGCGATTAAGGACGCTACGCACGCTTTCTTTGGCACTGCTTTACCTTCTTTGTTGAAAGACGACCCCTAAAAGTTCTGGATTGTTTTAAGGGGTCACGCGAAAATGTATTGTCAATAACTGATGACAGTGACGTTACCGTTTCTCGTTCTCAGTGTTGTTGCGTATTCAACGAAGTGTTTTCAAATTCATTTTTAGATGAGAGTGCTGAGTGCCTGCCAGAATTATGTGACGCGAACTTTCCTACAGTAGCTTCGTAGTAATTGATTACGATTGTCTCGTTGGCCTATTAACAATTTAAAGGTTTCTTCATCATGCGGCGTCGATGGTGTAAACGCCAAAATCTTCAAAAGTATGGTTGCTTACTCGTCACTTTTTTTGTACGAAGTGCTGTTACGTATTCAACGAAGTATTTTCAAATACATTTTTAGATTAGAGTGCTGATTGCCTGCAAGAATTATGTGACGCGAACTTTCCTACAGTGGTTCCTGTAGTAATTGATTACGATTGTATCGTTGGCCTATTAACAATTTAAAGGTTTCGTCATCATGCGGCATCGATGGTGTAAACGCCCAAAATTTCTAAAGTATGGTTGCTTACTCGTCAAATTTTTTGTACGCACTTTTCGCTCAGACTTCAAATTCTCTTGCGCTGCCTTGTGAATGGAAAGTGGTGAAAGTGGTACCATTGTTTAAATCTGGTGACACTCATTCTGCACTAATTTATAAGCCAATATCAGTGAATATTGTCCATTGTAAAATCTTTGAAAGTGTAATATCTTTGAACATTATTCTCGCCTGATTAACTTTGCTGAATGTAATTCTTTTTTCACATCTCGTCATAAAGGTTTCAGGAAGACATTCTCCTGTGAAACGCAATTAATATTATTCACTAATGAACTATTAGTAGCTCGACTAGGGATTTTACATTGATTGATTTTTTAGATTTGTGTAAAGCTTAAGACCTTGTCTGCCATGAAATAATTTATTGTAAGCTCGGTTAACTAAATCTTGCTTGGATAAATTTTTTTGTTGTTGAACTGACAGCAATTTTCAACTGCTAACGGCTACGATTCTCCTCAGTCCTTTCCTTTCAGGAGCGCCCCAAGGTTCTGTCCTTGGGCCTTTTCTTTTTCTAATTTACATAAAAGATTTACCTGATTTTAATAACTATATTAGGCTTTTTGCAGACAATTAACAATTCGCGTGATTTCCTCTGATATTGACACATCGCTACTACAGACTGACCTTGACAATATTTCTTGTTGGTGTAAAACACGGAAAATGAAACTCAATGCGACGAAGTGCAAACTAATGAAGATTTATCGTAAACTAGCCACTAACGCTTGTAAGTATAAAATGAATGGTTCCCCTCTCGAAGAAGTGAGTACTTACATATACTTAGCGGTCCACATTAATTCTAACCTGTCTTGGCAACCACACATGAATTATATTGTCAATAATGCTAACTGCATGATTGGGCACCTGCGCCGTAATTTTTCAAAGGCCCCTACTTCTCTTAAGCTCCTCTTACATAAAACATTTGTTCGTTCCAAACTAGAATATGCATCAGCTGTGTGGAATGCATTTACTGAAAGTCTTGTTAGTCACTTTGAAGCTGTACAGAATCGTAGCGCACGCTTCATTTTTCCCCAATTACTCCCGTCTTTCCAGTGTTTCATCTATGAAAACAGCATTATGGCTTCCGTCCCTATCCTTACGCAGGAAAATAGCACGTCTCTCCTTATTTCTTAAGATTTACTACCATAATCCTCGTCTGCACTAATGACTTTGTCACCCTCATTCATATCTTCTCGTATTGACCATCGTTGTAAAGTGTTACTTCCTCGTTGTCACACTAACCCAACACTTTCATTCTTTCATTCCTCAAACTTGTAATGACTGGAACCACTTGCCCGCCTCTATTGTATCATTACGGAACCGAGTAACTTCATATTGCGCTTAACATGTTACCTAATATTTGATTTGCGTTTTTTATTCTCTATTTATTGTTACCACTCCCTTCTGTAACGCCCTATAGGCCCTGAAGGTATTCAAATAAATAAATTAAAAAAAATTATTGAGGGCACTTTAATTCAGCGATCGCTCCACTGCCTATTGTACAGCGTCATGCTCATATGTGGCATAGCACTGGAGTGTACACGGTGAACGTGATGTTGAGGACGAGTGTCAAGTTTTCGCGTTTACTTGGGAGGTGTCAACAAGTTTTGCCATCTGGGAAACTTAGCGCGTCATCACTAAGCTTTGAGCTTCGATATAACCACAATAACGAAAGGCGACGGGCCTAGAGGCGTTGACACAGCTCTGCCCGCAATCGAAATAGGAGGCGAGTCAAGTCTGAGTGTTGTCGATACGTAACAAACGTGCAACGTGTTATTATTGTATGTCTACAGCCTTGAACTCTGTTACAGTATCACTCAGGTGATAATAATCAGAGGTGACTCCCTGTGCCGGGGTGTGCCGTAAAAGTGTGCATCCCAATACAGGACACGCTTTGCTAGCTTTCGTCCCCCTAAAATTTTCGCGGTTCCCTTTTCTTAGCGCAATTTACTTGGCACCGGGCATCATGCTTTAAGAAAGGAAGAACTGTAAGATAACTCAACCAGGACGGCCGTGAACATGTACAACATGACCTGATGATAACAGCCGCGAATATGCCACGATGAACCAGACAACGGGTTGAAAGAATTTCCGTATTTCCGAATTTACAGGTATAGAGTGATGCATGTGCAAGGGCACCTCACCTACTCGAGAGAGCTGAAAAACGAAAAACTCTTGGCATCAGGAGATTATTTTTCTGAAGTAGCGCGCAATACTCCACGTCGGCCAGACGATCACTTTTGCTGTCTTTATTGCCGGGGAAATTCAATGCACATCAGCACCCTCAAGCGGAAATGTCATAGGAATTACAACACACCTCGGATGGCAGCCAAACCTGAGCTGAACTTGTTGAACTGAGAAAGGTTTCATATGCAGTAATGTTTCTACACGCGGCGCTCAAACCGGAATACAGCTGTGTGTTTTATGCCATTAAGCCACCATCGCACGCGCACTTATCTCGTTCGTAAGCCAGGCAGCTCGTTACTTACGTGGTACTTACGTCCTCGTTTTACGTCCTTGTTACAGCTGGCGCTCAGAATCGCCGTGTCAAACTGAAATATCTCAGTGACTAGCCCACTTTCCTCAGTACTTTTCTCATAGCATGCTACGTAGAAATAGTGCGAGTTTGTACGGACTTCATGATCGCCCAAGTTAATCATGGTTTAACATTGCTGCGCCGGAGTACTCATGTAATTGTCGTTTTACATACACCACATGCCATAGTCATAGATACGTACGATTGTATAGCACGTAGTCGATGATGACCTCACATACTGCGTTTCTCTCATTTACGCTCGTCCACTACCACGTAGAAACCAACAATTGCCACGCGTCGAATGGCCGGCGCAGTAATCATGCCGCTGCCGCCACACGATCGTCTTCAACGGGATCGTCGTCGTGCTGCTGTCGTTTGAAGCATGTACGCTCGCGACCTTCACACTATAGCTGTGCACGGGCCGCAATTCTGAGCCCGCCCCCGGCCCGACGCTAAAGAAGCCTGAGTTCGCCCGGCCCGGCTCGGCTCGGCCCTAGGCCGGGTTGAGGGCCCGGCCCGGGCCCGGCCCGACCTGCGCGAGGGCAGGTCGGGCCGTGCAACTAGCTACTTGCTCCGACCGGGAAGACGAACAAGAGATAAGGCAAGCGCTTCCTGGTGCGCGTTTTCGGAGCTTTGTGAAGCCTCGTCCTGAGAATGCCACAAAACACCCGATCGTCGCCTTTTTTTGGGTGCCGACAGCGGCGAGTTGAAAAGGTTCATCCGTTTCTAAGGGGCTGCTGAAAGAAAACAGTGACCTTTCCAGTATGGGCAGTGACGACGTGTGCTTCCTGTCGACTTCTGTCCCCGACCAGTGTTCAAGCAATACCACTGCCCATTGGAAAAGCGCCCTATACGCCGCCGCTTGGCTAATTTGTATGTATGGGAAAGGCGAGCACGCGTGCGCCGTACACAGACTTATATTCGCTTCCCAAACGCTTCCCTTCTCAGCCTTTTTACTGGGAGGCGCCAGCAAGCGGCGGCTTCTCCAAAGCGTCGGTACTTGGTAGAACCGAAAACACTTTCCGAGCCTCCGCTAGCTTTTGTTTGCCTTTTGTTAGCGTTTGGAGTTTTCTCCCGTCCCTGTAGATTCCATTTTTGACGAATAAATACATTGCACTTCCTGCTCTACCTACATGCGAGACGAAAAACATACTTTCGCATAAAGTACGCACTCGAGATCGGGGAGCCCGACCGGTCCGTCCGAGACGTAGAAGGCCTGGCCCGGGCCCGGCCTGAGTGAGAGAATCTCAAATGACCCGAGCCCGGCCCGCGGGCCGGGCCAGGTCTGGGCTTTTGGGCCGGCCCGAGCCCGTGCACAGCTCTACTTCACACACAACTACTCAATATACACAAACGCATTGCTCCACCTGGTATCGCTTTGCGGTACGGAAAGAAATAATAGATAACCGGAGGCCTCCAAATGCTTCGCGTAACGTCCATTTCCACATTGATCTGTACATTTTTTTTAGAGGGAACAAATGTCTTTGGCCCTTTCGGATGTTTTTGCCGTATGTCATTGGTACGACGGAGGTCTGACTTGCGCAAGGGGAGGGTGCGCGCCGAGGGAAAGGGTTCGTGCTCCCGGGAAGTTGCAAAGGGCGGGGTTAAAGTGGAGAGAGAAGTAGGTTGCGCCGTGCGCGAGATCTCATTAAACTAGTGGCGGGGAGGGTACGTCAGGAATAAGGAACGATGTACTGTCGCTCGTTAGCTCGCTCGCTCATTCGGTGCGGGAAGATGAGCGAAAGGGCGTGTGCGTCGGCCGCATCGTCACCATGCGGCGAATTCGAATCGATAGTGCATTCTCGACCACGAAGAACACACCGGAGACGCAGACGAGCGTTCCGTCGAACGCTGACGGCGTTGACGTTGACACGACAAGGAGAGCCAGGCACGTACCCAGGATATTTTTTCGGGGGGGGGGGCCCACCACCTCCATCATCATCATCATCATCATCATCATCATCATCCTGTTTTATGTCCACTGCAGGACGAAGGCCTCTCCCTGCGACCTCCAATTACCCCTGTCCTGCCGCCAACCGATTCCAATTAGCACCCGCGAATTTCCTAATTTCATCGCACCATCTATAGTTTTCTACCGTCTTCTACTGCGCTTCCCTTCTCTTGGTACCCATTCTGTAACCCTAATGGTCCAACGGTTATCTAACCGGCGCATTACATGACCTGCCCAGCTACATTTTGTCCTCTTGATGTCAATTAGAATATCGTCTATACCCGTTCGCTCTCTGATCCAAACCCCTCTCTTTCTCTCTCTTAACGTTGTGCCTAGCAATCTTCGTTCGATCGCTCTTTGCGCGGTTCTTAATTTGATCTCACGTCTCTGGCCCATATGTCAGTACTGGCAAAATGCACTGAGTGCACACCTTACTTTTCAATAATAATGGTAAGCTTCCAGTCAGGAGCTGGCAATGTCTGCCGTATGCGATCCAACCTATTTTTATTCTTCTGTGAATTTCCTTCGCATGATCAGGGTTCCCTGTGATTAACTGACCTAGGTAAACGAACTCCTTCACAGTCTCTAGTGGCCGATTGGAGATCCCGATCTCCTGTTCCTTTGCCAGACTATTTATCATTATCTTCACCTTCTGCATAATAATATTCAACCCCACTCTGACACTCTCTCAGTTAAGGTCTCCAATCATTTGTTGTAACTCGTCTGCACTGTTGTTGAATAGAACAATGTCATCGGCAAACCGAAAGTTGCTGAGATATTTGCCGTTGATCTTTACTCCTAAGCCTTTCCAGTTTAATAGCTTGAATTTTTCTAAGCACGCAGTGAACAGCTTTGGAGAAATTGTGCCTCCCTGTATGACCCCTTTCTCTATAAGTATCTCCCTGCTTTTCTTATGTAGAATTAAGGTAGCTGTAGAACCTCTGTAGATATTCTTACGCGGAGGAAAAGTCAGTAAGATGAGAAACTATTTACAGATTACATTTACAACAACGGTTGCAGCGCGCTGACCGGTTAGATTCACAGCGCGAGACCAGCTCGTTCTTCCTCCTCTTTTCTGGAGCGATGGCGCCCACGCGCCTCGTTAAAACAAACAAATACCACACGCATGTAGCAATATTTTCCAAGCTTTTTACGTGAGCGTTCTGGAGTCCTTGATTACGTAGTGCCTCTATGACTGCTGGTATCTCTACTGAATCAAATGCCTTTTCGTAATCTATATAAGCCACGTAGAGAGGCTTATTGTGCTCTGCAGATTTCGCGATAAACTGAGTGATGATATGGATGTGATCCATTATAAAGTATCTCTTTCTGAAGCCAGCCTGTTCCCTTGGTCGACAAATCCAGCCCTTATCCTATTGGAGTTTATTTTGGTAAATACTTTATATAATACTGGGAGCAAGCTAATGGTCCTATAATTTTTCAGTTCTTTAACGTCTCCTTTTTTTGGATTAGTATAATGTCTGCATTCTTCCAGTTTTCTGGGTCCCTTGCAGTCGATAGACACTTCGTATAAAGAGCCGCCAGTTTTCCAAGCATTATGTTTCCTCCATCTTTGAATAAATGGACTGTTATTCCACCTTCTCCTCCCGCTCTTCATCGTTTCATTTCTTGCAGGGCCCTTCTGACCTCATCGCTAGTTATAGGAGAGTTTCTGTATCCTGTTCATTACTGTTTCTAAGTGAGGTATCGTGACTCCTCTTAGTACTGTACAGGTCAGCTTAGATATTTTCCGCTGCTTTTTCTATATCTTCAAGATTGCTGATGATATTATCTTTTAGTGTATACATCATGGTTTGTCCCAAGCCAGGTTTCTTTTTTACTGATTTCAGGCTGCGTTCATTTCTTACGGCTTCTTCAGTCTTTCTCATGTTATAGTTTCGAATATCAGTTATTTTCGCCTTGTTGATCAGTTTTGACAGCTCCGCGAATTGCGTAACGCTGTGCGGCCGCCAGTCCCACACAACCACGTAGAGCGCAGGACTCTGCGATTCTAGATGTACTGCACTCACCGCGAAAGGTTAGAAAAACACCCACATAAGCACAGCAGAGAAGTGGCTACGTGAGGCGGTTCGACCGTTAACTGTAGAAGCGTCATTCGAAGCAAGTAATTGTTCTCCACTTCCGGCAGCGTTTTCTCTACTTCCTTTTTAAATAAAAAGATGTTGATCCATAAATATTCTCATAAACAACGGTTAACTTTTATTATTCACTTTTCCTTGCAGTTTGGTTGTTGCCTTGGCTCCCTTAGTAGATCGCTTCATTTCTCAACTCCTTGCGATTTTTGTTTCCTGTTGCCAATTTTGCACGAAAAGTGTTATACAATTAGGGAAAAACAGACGAGGTGACGGGTGACAGTCATCTTGCTTATGGTTTTAAGGGTTATTGCAGGGTATCATGATAGACGCACTTTCACATTATTTTATTTCCCACCTTATCTAACACATATCACGTGTATATGGTTGCGGGCATCTGAGAGCCTCGCGGCGAGCCGTAACTCAAGGAAATAATGAAGCAAAGGGAAAAGTTAAACGCAATTGGCGTTTTCTCCGGCCGCAACTCGTTCCACGAGAGTACAGACCAGCTGAGTAACAGCCGCATCCCTCTCCTGGTCCCAGTATCAGCCTAAACAAAGAAGGTTGAACTAACAAAAGCAACAGCTATGCGCGTGATGGTTGAATAGATGTTGACAAGTGAACGCATCTCGAGTTAATCGCACGGGTGCGGAATCTGTGAGAAAACTGACCTTCACATTACAAGAGATGCCTATAACTACCGTCATCTAAAAGGAGTGAAAAAGGCAGCATAATGCTGACCGATTAATAGCTGCCAAGTCTCAACATTGATCTGGCGGCGCTTTAGAAATGTGTGAGGAGTGGTGGCGTGGGTGGGGAGGGGCGGGGGGGGGGGTATGCCACTTGATTTCGGGGTGGGCCCGGGCCCCCCCGGCCCCCCCCCCCCCCCTGGGTACGTGCCTGAGGAGAGCAAAAATGTCACCGACCTAATGCGTAATTTGAGCGCAGCGGTGCAAATGTTTTTATTTCGCGATATATTGGCTGGCATGGAAAACTTGTCTCGTGCGGCACGTTGCAAGTGGAGCGATGTGTGGTACCACGTACGACCTCGCTAATGCGGGAGATCGCGAGCGCGTGGGCGGCGCGTGGGCGCGATTCACCGACCCGGGACCGACGCCTTTATGGCGCATTCGCTTCGCCATTTTAGCGATCCAGGAGACGAGCAGATCATAACGATTTCAGATTTGCCTTATTCAGTGCCTGCTCACGCAGCGCTGTTTCCATACATGGTATCCGTGGCGTCATCGGCGAGCAGATGACGCGCGCTACTCTGGCGCCATCTCGTACCCATCGCCATCGCATAGCCCGTCTTGTACGGCACTACGTTTTTCTTCTCCCACTTTCGCCATATCCTCTTCCTCCGCTTTCCACATCATGGTTCCTCTGCGCGCTCCTAGTCAGCTTTTCTCCTCGCGCTCTTTCATCCCCTGCTGCGCTTCGCTCTTTCATCCTTCGCTGTGCTCGTTCGCTCAATTACGCCGAGGGACAACGATAAGAAACGCAGAAAACGGCGGAGCTGCGCTCAAAAGTGAAAGCGCTCACTCTCCACAGCTGTCGCGAAGGAACTCCGGCAAGGCGAAGGAAGGCGCCGATGGGCAACAGCTGCGGGGAAGGGCTGCTAGGGGGGGGGGGGGGGGAGATCACTGCGGCTAGATCGCTCGTTCGTCCATTTGTTCGGGCTATTCGGTTACACTGTCAGTCGTCGTCGGTGCTTGTGCATAGTTGTTTCTCTTCTCTACCCGTCTTGCTGCGCGGCGCATCTCCAATGGTGGCAGTGCGCGTTTCGTGTGGTGTAGTTAACCAAAGTCACGTGCCATGGTCATGACGTTGCAAGGAGTGCATCTTACGTAAATACATTTTTCCGTGTGGCCTTGGGCCCCTATGACTCTCGCTCGAAGCGCAGCTACGTCGAGAGGAAGGTCACACGGACTTCTGTTTGAATTTTTGGCCGTTTTCAACGCAGCTATTTCTTACTTTGCAGGCACGATCGTCAAAGAGTGATCTACGCTCCAAGCTGGATAGTTTGCAGTGCTCAAACCTGGTCAGGGGATTTTAATGAAACATTTATTTCCACCATGCCATGACAGATCCATTACATCATTCAGGCTCATTTTAATTCTCTTTGCCTTTTGAACATTATCTTCATCGTAGAGAAATTTCATCTCAATGCTTCAGCACTGTATCTCTCTGGTTGCATCGTATATAAGCGACTGAAGTTAACTACGCTTTTTTGATTTGAAGAGTTCGGAATTTCAAATTTAAGTAAAAAATAATGCGTTTCTTAAAACAGCTGTTTATCATGGCAAGTAAGTTCTGAGGAAGCCCGCAAACGGCTCTACCATCTAAGCTAACCAGGAACTAGCACATCACAAGGTGAGGTCGAATTAATCAACAACTCTAAGCGCAGGCACTGAATAAGGTTATAAGATTATATAGATGTTCGGTCAGATTCCGGCATTTCTGTGGACAAAATACATGTAAATAGGAATCGGCTTTTATATAATTTCCAGGCGCAAAAGAAAGTAAGAAGATATAAATAGTGAATGGGGGATTTATACTGACCCTCACTGAAGAGTTCGAAAAGGGGAGGAAAGAAGGGCGTCATGTCGCGGACACTCAATAAATAAAGAGCGCGGTAAGGAACCAGTTCCCGAGGTTCGGATGGGCTGCGGTGATCGATTGGGATATGAAAGCAATCGTGCGACTTAAAAGAAAAAGCAAGATCGCGTTCAGCTTAAAGATACTGACAACCAATTTTCATGGTATCCACTTTCATTGACTGCAATGGAAAGCGCACCGATCGGATTATCTAATCATGAAGTGGTAACGCGGGAAACTTCTTGGAACAGTTTTTAGCAGAGCTTTTCGATCTGCAGTGAGGTTGTAGTCGTTCACTGGAAGCTTGCTGAAAACAGGCATAGGTGAGTGAGATAGCGATTATACGCTGGCATTGTTTGGAGGCAGATGACAAGTACGGCCGTATCTGTGATTAAGTATTATTTTGTGGATCAAGCCGATGTTCCTGCGATTCGTGTTTTCCGAAGCGTTTCCTGTAGCACTTGTGTTGTTTGGTCTAGCGTCCCCATAAGTTTTCGTGCTGCCTACCATTACAAAATTTAGGACGCGGACTCCATCGTATTGAATACAAATACAATGAACTCAACAGTGTGATTCTTCGATGGCTTGTAGCGATTCTAGCGCAAAAAGGATGCACATAATTTATCTCATTTGCCGACTGTCACCTTCCTCAAACTGCAGAAAATCCTAATGATGTCGTTGATAGCCGCACAACTCTTGAATACGAGCAAGTGTGAGCAGTGGCGTAGCCAGAAATTTTTTTCGGGGGGGGCTACGCCACTGGCCCAATATATATATATATATATATATATATATATATATATATATATATATATATATACACACATCTGCACGTTGCAGCTCAGCCTCCTCCTTAAGAGGAAGCTTTAGCTCGGGTGCTCCTATTTAAGTACATGTAGCAGGGGAATTCGTTTTTCCCTGCAACCACTTCACCAAATTTGAGGAGGTTTGTTGCATTTAAAAGAAAAAGTTTAATTCTAGTGACTACTGGTTTCGAATTTTTCATTTAGGCGGTCAATTATTTATTTAAAATTGGCCAAAATTGAAAATCTTCAGAAAACGAAACTATCAAGAATAAATCTCCGTGACTCAACAATGAAAAATGATATCACAATTCTGTGAATTGCATCTAATAGTACATCTACAGCGGACAAAATAGATATGCTACACATGAATCTCAAAAAAATTTAGTATTGTGGAAATACGGCTTTTGCAGAACCCTTGTACACAACGTAACCAATTCACGTAAGATACAAATTGACATATCAAATTTGTTCGCTTTGACTGTTATAATAAATGCCATTTACAGAACCACAATATCTGTTCTTCATGCATAGCTATTAGTTTGTAAACGTCGTGCTTCTATTTTTTCAAACTTTCGAATTTTTCAAAATATTTTAAACAAAATTCAGGCCCTAAATCGAAGTTCTGTTTCCAACAGACACTAGGATTTAACTTTCTGTAACTTCCAAGACCGGGCCAAAACGATGGTTTTGGCCCGGTCTTGGAATGCCTTTGCAATGTCCTTTGAACCGTTTGCTCCAACGCTTCACAGTCTTTCTTTCTTTCTTTATTGGTTTATTTATTTAATGAAATGAAGTGTTCAACGTACACGGCAGTCATATGGTGATTAATTTCTGTTTTGGAAACACCTTCAGCTGTGAAAAAACTTCGCGGCACCGGGCTGTTCAACTTTTGAAGTGTCCATTATGTGACGCAACCATATTTAACCCAGAGTATGAGAGCATTAAAGAACATTTATCTTCACACCTGCGTGTCACTTTTTGTAAATGAGACATGCCGTTCTCCTACGCGCATGCCTCGCAGATAGTGAACCGAACCATTATTGCGTGGTTAGGGTATGCTCACTTTCATTTGACTCGCCCTCTTACATTAGAAATGCAAAGATACAATGGGATATACAAATGCGAAAATACGGCTTGATAAAGGACAAAAAGTGTCACTGGAAACAAAGTTCACTGCATGTATACACAAAACCTCGCAACAAGATATTTAGGTACACGTATAAGTCTCCAATGAGTCTATGTACGTAAGAAGAAGTAACTGTATATAATGCGTCAAAAAAAGGCAAATAAACATGTTGCACAATCATAGGTTCACAGAATCCTAGATTCCGCACCCATTCCATCCACTCCCCCCGATGTATTGCGCGCGACGGAAGGCGGCGCGCTTGCTCCCCGCTTTTCTCCTTTGCGCACACAAGACTGAGCCACCATCGTCGGCTCACCCATTCCACCTCCCCTCCTACGCTTTCACTCGCACATACAGCATGCAGCGCGTGGTCACGATGTTATCACCCTTGGACTTTATACGGAACATGAGGGCGACGGCGACGGCAGGAATGCGCCTGGAGTGTCCATATAATTGCTTTCGCAATAATATAATAAACGTATCCGGCAACTGAAGCGTCCCGTCGCCCATTACTTTCCGCAAAAGAAGTATCAAAATCGAACTTTCACCATGCGACAATTCGCTGCGCTGCAATAATGTATTTTTTTCTGTGAGGCGGAGGCACCGAAATGAAAAAAAACCGCATAGGAAAGTATGTTGGCCAGAATCGAATGCCTACTTCGGGCACCTAATGGGGCTACGGAAGGAATACCGAAGAAAACATGAGACGCTTGGTCCACTGAGAACCATACGCATACTGCTCAGTATCCTACAGCGGCGAAACAAGATTTTCCGGAAAGGCTCCGCTCAAGGAATGCGGTGCAATCCTTCGAGTCCCCACAGTGATGGCGGCGAGCGACCATTGTTTTTTTTTTTCTCGTCTGCTAGCCAGAAGGCGTCCAAAACTCTGTCAGGTGAAAATCCACTCGGCCAGAGCAAACCGAACGCGCACCGAAGTGCATCGCGCGGTGGTCGGGGCCATACGAGAAAAACGTATGCGCTCTGGCTGGCTCTGGCAGCCCGCTGGTAGGGTAGCGAGAACAAAAAAAAAAAAGAGGCTCATTGTGTTTTCGCGAATAAAAGTCAAAGTAGGAAAAATAAATGAGAACGTAGTCACTTTGGCTGGCTTTAGTGTGTTGACATGGATGTTCTGGCGTAGGTTAAAAAAAATGTTGATATCTTTTTTATGTGACATGACGGCACAAATGAACCACCCCAACGCTTCGTCTCATTGTACCTCGCTGCCTACTTTGTCAACTCGTCTGCTAGTGTGTTGATTTGGCTTGTCTCGTTGTATGTTCCGATGTAAGACTTTAGAAAAGTCAATAGACCTTTGGCGTCAAATGTTTATAACAACATTAAACCCACAAAGTTCCGCAATTGAAAATCTAAAGCACAACTTTGGAAATGTCAATGCGCCTTTCACATCAAGAGCTTATGAGATTTATACCCATAAAGTTTCGCAATTGATATCCATGCGCTCCATAGATTCCGTGGCCTCAGCGAGATGCCGCGGCGAGCCCGCTCACCATCAAAGCGCCCTTGAAACTTTCTGCTCGGATGGGACTGCTTGGCGTTATGTGACTCCCGGTGTATGGGCGTTGCCACGAAATCCAGCCCGAGTTTGCAATCTTCGCGGTTAAATGTCTTATCGAGCGTCAAAAAGACATTCTAGACAAAATCCAGAGTGATTTCCGGCGCCGGGGATCGCTTTGGTCGGCGGTGCGTGGACAGCACGAAAAAATTTCGGGGGGGGCTGAAGCCCCATAAGCCCCCCCCCTGGCTACGCCCCTGAGTGTGAGGAATTGTGCGCGAGGCCATCGAGATGTGGGCAGCCATTTTGGCGTTCGATATGGAGAACAGACAAATTCTGCATATATTACTGGACAATATTCGTAAATAGCGGTCTTCCTTCACGCACATGCATAACCGTGACAAGACAACACTTCGACAACTGACTGCAAGTACTGTATATGTCATACCCAAAGGTGTACCTGGCCCGGCACACGATCAGTAAGTATGACGTGGTATTGTGAGTAGCTACGGCAGTAACATGCTAACAGACGATGACACAGATGGACTTGGACAAATCTTGTGTCGTGCCTTTTGCCTCAAGGTGCAAAACCAGCTTGTTCACGTGTCCACCCATCTTAATGCTTCAGCACGTTTTCTCGATTTGCAGCTGCTTCGGTAGCCAATTAGCACGAATAACCAAATTGCTAGGGAAATAATTGGGGGCGCTTTAATGAAACCTATAGGTCAAAATGAAAAGCCGTACACGATGGCGTCTCTCGTACACGCTGTGCGACAATCGGACGTTAAGAATGTGTTCCGAGTGAATGAAAGTCGCAGAGTGCTTCCGATGATTATCCTAGCCCGTTGTCTTCGAAGCATTAAAAAATTAATAACCATGGCAGCCTCTAGGGAAGCCTTTGCGAAACCTGGGGCGAAATCTTATAACGGTTCGGAAAACAAACCGTTCACTTCGCCGCTTACGTCACTAAATGTGCCACTCCTAAGCCACTGCTGGAAGAAGGGGAGGACGCCACCAACAGGTGAAAGGGTGCCACCTCTGAAGTGCATGTACGTCATTATATGACGAGCTAATCGAGGAACTGCAGAATGGTTCTGCTTCTTAAATAAATATAAAATATAAATTAAATATTATACGGCAAGTTCTAAAGTATATAGGTGTGGTGCCGGGTATTTAGGCAATGCAGAAGTAATTTATTAATGTAATTCTTTTTCTTTCTCAGCCGACAGGCGGCAGCGCAAGCGTAAAGGAGTTGGCAGAGCGCAGCGTTATGTCGTCTGCTACCAGTAGCTTGCACGATGCACGCAACAGGAACACACTGCCAGCTTAAGTAGCGAGCGTGACAAAACCGTGAGATGGTTCATAGGGCCACCTTTACTAGCCGACTATATCAATTTTCCTTCTTTTTTCGCCCTTCGTCATCGGCGCGGACATGACTCGCTCGCCGCCGCGCTGCCGCTATCCCTGCGATCTGCCCCACGGCGCGTCGCGTGATAGAGGCAATGGAACTTGAAATCGAACATTACGATAGAGGGGCCCTGCATTGCCTGCGCGAAAATCGAAGAGCGTGGTGCTGACGGTGCGGGCTGTGCCGTGAAATTGAGGAACAAAGTTGGGCACTCCCTAACTAGAGAAAAAAAAAGGGCAGCCAAATGAAAGATCTCCATAAGATCTTCCCGTCCTGATTGTATAGTTTTATCAGCCGAACGAAGGAAGTGCTGGACCAGCCTAGGCTGAACCCTTCTGATTGCTGAATGGTGATCTGCGAGCTATTCACGCTGGCGTTAGCACTGGGAATTCAATCTCACCATGCAAATATTTCCGTCGCATTGGCTCTGAAGCGGAGGTCACGGGAAAGCTGACCCAGCCCTTCTACCGGCCAACACAGTAATTGCGAGAGCAACTTCGTGGGCGGTGTCGGCAGCAGAGATGTAGGACATTCCCATGAATGCTTCGCTTCCGACCGACCTCTGGGAGCTGCAGGCCGATGGCGATGAGTAGTCATTCCAAGCTTCCTCTGCGTGGAATGACTACTGATACGCTTGCACCCGAGTCTCCTCCAATTGATAGCGTAGCCTGCAAAAGGTCTACTTAGAAAGCCGGCAGGGACGGTGCAACTCATAATCCGTCATTTCTTCGAACGCGTATCGCACTTCCAGCAGTGGTCGACACGGGAAGAGCAAAGCCAAGGAGGCGACGAAGGCAAATGATAGCCTCCGAAGCAACCAACGCAGGCGCGCGCGACACCCGCGTGTCTCCAGGGTCGCGCGGCCGGGGTCGCCAGCCAACAGCCAAGCCACAGCAACGGAACCCAAAGCGGACTTCCTCTTCGCCGGCTCCGCTTTTAGCCACAGACGAGTTCGCTTTGGAAGTGATTGACAAATGCGTGACGTGATCGTAATTTGCGGTGCCGCCCTGCTGTCTCTGACAGCCTCTTACGCAAGCAAAATTTTGACCAATTAGATGAGGCCAAGTGAACCGGTTCCCTGCTGAACCGCTGTCACATTCGGCCCCTGGAATCAATAATCGCTTGGTTTGCCATGCCGCGACTAAACGCTCTTACACTCTAAAAACTGTTGCACCCTTTGGGGTGTATATTTGTCCCACAACAATAATCATCATCTGTCTTGCCCCTGCTTCCTTTCTTTAACGCTGCGAGCCCGGTACTTCCCAGTCACGAACGGTATGCGCGTTATCAGTGTGACGCAGCATTCTCGACAGGAAAGTAGCGAGCGCCGAGTTTTCAAGAAAGGAAACGCAAGCAAGGCAGATGACGATTATTGTTGTGGGAGAAAGATACACCCCAAAGGGTGCAAACTGTTTTACACTCTTAAAAAATTTACACCCTTTGGGGCGTATCTTGTCCCACAACAATAATCGTCATCTGTCTGGCCCGCGTTTCCTTTCTTTAACGCTGCGAGCCTGGTACTTCCCATTCACGAACGGTATGCGCGTTATCAGTGTGACGCAGCTTCTCGACAGGAAAGTAGCGAGCGCCGAGCTTTCAAGAAAGGAAACGCAAGCAAGGCAGATGACGATTATCGTTGTGGGACAAATATACACCCCAAAGGGTGCAACCGTTTTAAGAGTGTAGAGTGTAGCATGGTAAGGCATTTCCAACTGAGTAGCGACAACTCTTTATCAAGAAAACTAATAATGCCGGCGGGACAGGCTTCGTAGTGATGTTCTGTGCCCTCCAGAATAGCTTTTAATTCTCATTTTTCTTTCGTTGTCGTCATCACTACGTCATGGCGGGAAGAATGAAAAGCTTCAAGTGAATACGCCATGTGGTGGCCCTCGCGCGAATTAAACCCTGATATCCAGGCAAGCTGGATATGCTTCATCCATAGGTTTGTATTCACCAGCTTGAGGTCACCGAATAATTGTTCCTTGTAGGCATATCAGTGGGACATCACAAGTATCGTAAACGCAAAATTCGCGAGACACTCATTGGTTTCTGTTCAGACGACATTCTTGAACGCCATTACCTCATGAAAAAATATTTTGTTGTGTGCGTGTTTGTGAATTCAACGCAAGTAGTCATCCCTCATTGACTTTCTATTTCTTCGATATGTCAAGCGTCCACACCCATAGCTTCGAGTATAGGAATTAATGGTGGCCACATAGACAGTGGTTTCGAAAGCAACTAAGAACAGAGCAAGAATCCCCCAAATTTGAATATTGTCAAGAAGCTATTGGCCTAAATGTTGCAAAGGGACGCCAGAAAGTGCACACACTGGGTCCGCAGTGTGTCCTCATTTCCAACTTTGTTCGATCAGCATCTTTCATCATCATCATCATCATCATCATCATCATCATCATCATCATCAGCCTGGTTACGCCCACTGCAGGGCAAAGGCCTCTCCCATATTTCTCCAACAACCCCGGTCATGTACTAATTGTGGCCATGCCGTCCCTGCAAATTTCTTAATCTCATCCGCCCACCTAACTTTCTGCCGTCCCCTGCTACGCTTCCCTTCCCTTGGAATCCAGTCCGTAACCCTTAATGACCATCGGTTATCTTCCCTCCTCATTACATGTCCTGCCCATGCCCATTTCTTTTTCTTGATTTCAACTAAGATGTCATTAACTCGCGTTTGTTCCCTCACCCAGTCTGCTCTTTTCTTATCCCTTAACGTTACACCTATCATTCTTCTTTCCATAGCTCGTTGTGTCGTCCTCAGTTGGAGTAGAACCCTTTTCGTAAGCCTCCAGGTTTCTGCCCCGTAGGTGAGTACTGGTAAGACGCAGCTATTATACACTTTTCTCTTGAGGGATAATGGCAACCTGCTGTTCATGATCTGAGAATGCCTGCCAAACGCACCCCAGCCCATTCTTATTCTTCTGATTATTTCTGTCTCATGATCCGGATCCGCAGTCACCAGCTGCCGTAAGTAGATGTATTCCCTTACGACTTCCAGTGCCTCGCTGCCTATTGTAAAGTGTTGTTCTCTTCCGAGACTGTTAAACATTACTTTAGTTTTCTGCAGATTAATTTTTAGACCCACTCTTCTGCTTTGCCTCTCCAGGTCAGTGAGCATGCATTGCAGTTGGTCCCCTGAGTTACTAAGCAAGGCAATATCATCAGCGAATCGCAAGTTACTAAAGTATTCTACATTAACTTTTATCCCCATTTCTTCCCAATCCAGGTCTCTGAATACCTCCTGTAAACACGCTGTGAATATCTTTCACCTCAACCTAATTCACTGCTACCAGATCCACGAGCAGAGGCTTCAGTATAAGTAGGCACGCCTGGTTTGCGTCGTTTGAATACATTGCATATAGAACATCCGCTTTATAGCACCTGTCAACTCACCTTACAAGTTCAAAGTGCGACGTATGTTCCAGCCAATGATCGAAAATTCTCCATATAGCTTGCTCTAGTGAGCGCCACCGCGCACATATTTCAGTGGGCAGTGACCCTCGTTCGTTCAGAGGGTTACAGAGCTTCTTGTAAGCCACCTGTTGAGCAGGTGACTTCGAAAACCAGGTATATACGTAACCAATCAGGTGCGTAAGGTTCCCACGAAAATGCCCCGCCACACTGCAGTTGCAGGTACGGCTAGCTGTAATGAATGACAGTCTCCGGTCGTTACACTTGCATTGTGCATTCTGATTCCTACCAGACTGCACAGCTTTTGGTTGAAGTCCTTGTGATTGCTCTTGATTCCCTTAATAATTGCGTCTGCATTGCAGGCCTCAAACGCTCAAAAAGAATGCTCGTCACTATTTTCCCGTTAACTGCGCTGTTATAAATAAGTACACAAGCAAGTGCTTTGTCATGCTAGTGTCAGCAGACTCGTCTGTAATTAAACTGAACCTGCTCTGTCCAAAATCGTCAACGAGATCCACTTGAATATGAGGGAAGAGTACATTATGGAAGCCTACAGCGCTGCAGCGTTTTCATGCAATTCGCTGCATAGTCCCTCGATGTAGGGCTGCCGTAAAACTATCGCTTGATCACATGCGCTAGATAATCAGCCGTAGCAATTCTGCAGCGTTCACCAATAAAGAGCGCGTTCAGCTACACTATACGAAGTGGTGCTGGCTTTTGGAAACATCATATGCGGCTGCTTCGACGTGCCAGATGCTGAGGCATCTTAATGCTTCTTGCTTCTGGCATGCTTTTTTTTTTAGTTCGGTGTGCTTGCAATATTTACATTCAGCAAGGTTCTTCTCTTCGTCCTCTAGCAGAAGAGTCAGTTGCACAAAAGTGGGTCCTCGATCCACTTGTCTGAATTTCTGAGCATACTTCAGTTTCGGCGCCCTGCTCAGCGTGCTATTACGTGCACTATAGAGCTCCACAGCAGATCTTGCCGTAAAGTTTTAATACAAAAGCGAAAATACGATCGTCCAGCGGAACTTAAGTGTGGTCGTAAAATCTGGTGGGTCAAAGAAAATTAATGGACGCCAGCGTACGGCCTCCGTTAGTGGAGCCGCTGTTAAATCATTGTGGTCAGAGAGCATATGTGCCGTAATCCCAATTTCGGCCACCTAGCTGTAGCTGTTAATTAAACAGTGCGTTCAAAAAATTGTTTCTCAAATGAAAATGTTTATCTTGCACTCGCTAAAATGTCGCGATATTGTCCGGTCGTGTCGCTATAAAAAATCGATAGTCACTAAAAAAAATTGTGGCTGCAATTAAAACAACAAATGCTTGCTACATCTAGCGACAACATCGCTAAAATGGCAACGCTGATTACTAGCCTTAACGGACCAGCTGTCGCTCCGCAGTGTCCCTTGCAAGTGTCACGAGTGTCGCGCGTGAGCTGTGTGGAGCGTGAGCTTTGGCAAGGAAGGCGTTTATTCGTTCACTCCCTGGCTGGTTCTTTTCTTCGTTCGTTCATTCGTTCGTTCGTTCTTTCACTCGCTCGTTCGTTCGATCGTTCGTTTGTTCGTTCGTTCTTTCGAGCTGTTCGCTTACACTGGCAATCGTTGTCGATGGTTTCTGCCCAAATTGCTTTTTTCTTTACAGTAATAATTCAAATAATCTCAGTAACGCAATTCTAGGGACAGTGGTGAAATGAAACTAGTGATAATTAGGTACTGCGGCTGCCATTACGTCGTTCAGGGGGTATTCTCGGGCGCTTAAGGCTGTCATTCACTTTATTTACACATTATCTTTTTTGCCGCTTACACCTCCCTCGATGTGGGGTAGCCGACCAAGCACGATCTTGGCGAACCAGCATTCTAAACTCTTTCTCCCACTAAATTGAATCTTAGCGCACACTAACAAGCCAATTAAGGAAAGCAAAGCATCCTGTCATGCTCAACTAATTTATCCACGAACCACCGAGTGGATAAACAGCCGGCAAATCAGGCACGTACTCAGAATATCTTTTCGGGGGCCCAACCCAAGGTGAGCTTTCTTTACAAAAGATGCGGGGGGGGGGGGATTTTACTAGTACAGATGTGAATACTGTCCACCCTTCGCCATAAAGACGCTTAACCCCGCAAAAGAGAAATGAAATAAGTTGTGTCCCACAGCCTCTGACATACACATCTCCTTTACTTGGCCAACAAGGAACCACATCAAATGTACCCGCGCAAGAAACAAACGCTGGAACAACACTGCCAAGAGCAAGTAAACAAGCAAAATTGTATAATAAAGATTTCTAGTAGCGTTTTTTGAATTATCTCTGGAATAATTATAGCAAAATATGTATTTCCGTAATTATCACAGTTCTTTTGGATCCCTCGTTTGCTGCTCTACCAAGTTAAGTGCCGAACCGACTCGTACTGCTTTTTTGTCAGTTGCGTAACGATGCGTGGCCATCAGCTAGTGCCGTACAGCCGCGTAGAGTGCAGGACGCTGCGGTTCTAGACGTACTGCGCCCACCGTGGAAGCTTAGAAAAACACCCACATAACCACAGTAGAGAAGTGGCTACGCCAGGGCGCTCGACTGATAACTGTAGAAGCGTCATCAAAAACACACAGAATCATTCTCCACTTTCGGCGACGTTTTCTCTACTCCGTTTTTAAATGAACAGATGTTGATCGATAAACAAACGGTTAAATTTGTTAATTTTCGCTTTTCCTTCCTGTTTGGCTGTTGCCTCGACTCCCTCCCCTAGTAGATTGCTTAATTTATGAAATCATTGCGACGGTTGGTGCTGTACAATTAGGGAAAAGCCAGACGAGTTAACGAGTGACATTGATATTGCTTATGGGTTTAACGGTTGTTGCAGGGTTTGACGACGGACGATGTTTAGCATGACTTTTCCACCTTATCTAACCCATATCACGAGTTTATGGTTCCAAGAGTCAGCCAGCGTCCCGGCCAGACGTCACTCGAGGAAATAATGAAACACAATGAAAAGTTAAACGCAAGTGACGTTTTCTCCGGCCGCAACTCGTACCACGAGCATACAGACCAGCTGAATACGAACTGAAGCTTTATCCTGGTCCCTGGATTGGTCTAAACAAAGAAGGCTGAACTAACGAAGCAACAGTGATGCGCGTGACCATTGCATTAGATGGTGACAACTGAACACAGCTCGAGTTATTCGCGCGGGCACCAAATCGATGAGAAAACTGGGCTTCGAACCACAGGAGAAGCCGATAACTGCCGCCATCCAAAAGGAGTGAAAAAGGCAGCAAAATGTTGACCGCCGAATGGCTGTCAAGTCTCAAGATTGATTTGGTGGCGCTTGAGGATTGTCTGTGAGGAGTGATGGCGTGGGCAGGGGGGTTATACCACCTAATTTCCGGAGAAACCCGCCGGGCCGCCCTCTGCGTCAATTTATCTGCGGCAAATTTATCTGTTGATTCCACTTCTGTGGCTCAGGTATCTGTTTGGCAAAGCCTTCCCGCCAGCGTCAGTACACTCGGAGAATACTACAGGACACTTTGAAAGAAACCTGTTGACATTTTATTTTATTACAAGGGGGCTCTCAACATTTCACAGCAACAAACCCACTGCTGCTCGCATTTTTCTGCCCTCACCTACCGTCTCTGAGCTCGGCTTTCGAACGCTTTACCGAAACAAGCTCGGCTGCGTATAGTGTTGCGACTTGGGGAACTAACATGCACCGTGCTTGTACTCACCTTGTCAACGAAGGACGCCAGGCACGGTGCGTAGACTTTGCCCACGTGACTGACCTGCACGTCAGAGGTCGCCGATTCCTGCGCAGCGCGCAACAAGCTCTCGTTGGCGGGGGCCACGCAGCCACTTCTCATGGACGCCGTGCACGAGGCGTTGCCATCGGTGGGCGACGTCCAGTCTGGCTCGATCGTCGAGGCCGGCGCGGACGACCGCCAGCGACCGCACGCGAGCGTGTAGGACTTGGCGCAAGGCTCGGCTGAAGCGTTCATGGCAGCGGCGATGAACTTCACGGCAGTAAGGCAGTCGGCAGAGTTACACTGCTTGTCCATTTCCTGAACAGAAGTTGTGGGAGATGCCGTTTAGCTAATTGCTGCCTCAAAGGTACGAATCCAAGTAATCAAACCCGACATCGCCGTAATTACACGGCAATCGGTAGGTACAGTCTCCGAAATATTCGTGATGTTTAACACTTCAACGCCACACAGAAGCCGTGAGGGACATCGTAGTGGAGGGATGCCCACGTTGAGTTTAACCAAATAGCTTTTTTCTTAGGCGCACCCGAAGTTTAACAAACGTATCTCCGCATATTAGATTCTGGTCGCTGCGGCACCCAGGAATGGAACCAGGGGCCTCGTGCTCCGAAGCAGAGCTTCGTCGCCCCTACTGAGCCACTGCGGGGGGCCAGTCCCAGAGCCACCGTGCATTCGTAGGGTAACCGTAGGCGATAATTGCGGGGGAGGCTGTGAACTCGTTATGTACGAAGCCGGCACCGTGAAAATGACTCGCACCATGCTGATTCCGCCAAGTTGCAGTCAAGAATTAAAAAAAGCGACATGCACATCCTGAACCAGTTCAGGGAGTGTAAGGTAAATAGACATATCGCAGGAGACTTTGACCAATTTGGAAGGAAACGTTCTAGCCAGTCTGTGCCGAACAAAACCAATTTTCAAGTCCTGTAGAAAGGTACAGGATGCCGCACACAACTTGAGCCTTGAATTTTAATATTAAAGGCGCAGGAAGCGGATTAAACAAAACACATTCTATTTGAAATGGCCTAAATAACTCACAGTTTTTTGTTTTCCCCCTAACTCACTAATTTGGTTTAATTACCCAATTTTTAGTTATTCGCCGAGGACCCCAAATATGATACGCATATTTGTAGAGCACCATTAGAAACCACCTATCGGGTTGTTTCCTTTACGATCTCACGTAGTCCTTTCTTACGGGTTGCAAAGAAAGCCCGCGAAATATGAAAAAAGCCACGTGACGGAGCGCTTGCGCAGTGGATTGTGCTGCTCTCAAGCGTGCGTTCGGTGAACAAGGTCAGCTGCATCGTGACTGGCAACGAGGAAACTGCAGGGCGTTCTTTATCTCATCGACAGCACACGGCCAGCTGCATGCATTTTCGCCGTGACCCGACGGGAGCCGACGTTGTTCACCGAACGCATGTTAAGAGCAGCACGATACCGCTGCGAAGGCGCTCCGTCACGTGGCTTTTTTCAAATTTCGCGGGCTTTCATTGCAACTCGGGGGGGGGGGGGAGGAAAGGACTACGTGCGACGCATCGTAAAACAAACAACTCAGTCGGTGGTTTCTCAAGGTGCTCTACAAATTTGCGTATCATACTTGGGGTCCGCAGCCAATAATTGAAAAGTTGCGGAATTAAACTTAATTACTTAGCGAGTTACGAGGAAAGCAAAACATTGTCTGCGTTACTTTAGGCTATTACAAATAGTGTGCGTTCGGTTCGATTCGCTTCCGACGCCCCTTTCGTTTTTGAATACTTGGCTCAAGTTATGTGGGACACCCTGTATTTAATATTGGGGGCGAGCTACACCACTGGAAAAGCTGGTGCCACTATCGGCGTGACGTGGTATGAGGCCAGGTCACGTGGACACAGCGGCTGCGTCGGCTGCTTCGGAAGCGCCGAAGCGAGCTGAAAACGAAAGTTTAAAAGTTCCACCTGCGCAGCGGTTCTGATAAAGTGGTGAGGCTTTACCGCCTTGCGTGTCTGCTTGAAAACATTTGAAGTCACTATAATAAGTAGTGGCTGCCTTTGGTGGCGTGCAGCATGGTAGGCTCGGTGCCGCAGTGCCAGACGTACGCAACATAGCGCGATGTAAGCCTTATTCGCACGTAACCGCAGGGCAAAGAGCAGCGTGAAGCTTGGCTGGCGAAGCTTAGAACCGGCAGACAGCCATCGGCTACAACTCGGATATTCAGCAAGCACAGACGCAAGGAAGATTTCTGCTACGGCGCCGGGACTGCGCGATGTTCGGTGAGTAGCAGAAAACGTGTATTAAGACGCTCGCCCGCGCCCGCTGCCCGGCTACTGTCATGAAGGTTTGGTCTGTGAACTTGTTGATGATAGATACTGGCAAGTTCACTGGAACGGAAACGGAGCGGCAAGACGCGCATTAAAAAAAGGCATGGCATATGGTCATGTTTGTGTTATGAATTAATGCACTGCATTACTAAAAATATGCAGAGGGAAATCGCACGCCGAGAAGGCCGATAAACATACAGTGCGACGCAACATGAGAAATAATATTGAAATGTCCAAGCATCTAGAAGACAAAAAAAAAATTGAATCGTTGCGATGGCACATCACAGTCGCCGTAGGCGGCGAAGTCTCTATTATGAAATTATTTTTGAACAGTTCTGATAGCGTCCACGCAACAATGGTTACTGGTGTGCTGTCAAATGCTCATATGCTGCGGCCTGAAGCTCACAGCAAGGTGCGAAAACGCGCTCAGAACGAAAGCAAAACATTGTGCGCGGACATGCATGCAGACGCGCAGTCGGTCGCTGCGAGCTCGTGCGATCGCTGCATTGAGGCTTCATTATGTTATGCCCTATTTGGTTATACAGACAACGCACTAAAAGAACATATTTCACATAGCCCACTCTCAGCGTTTGCCTACCTTTCACGCAAGAATCCGGCTCGGGAAACGCTATCGCGGCGACCGCGCGTAGTGGCGTTCACTGTACGTATTAGCGTGCGTCTAGAGATAGCGTCTGTAAACGATTCTGTGCTTTCAGTTCGCCCTAGATTGTTATATCGACAATCAAGGGCTTCCCTAGTTTTGAGAGTACCTACATAAATGCACAGGAGGGCTGTCACGTGGTGTTCTTACTTAGCGCCGTAAGCGAAAGCTATGAGGGGGGCGCCGCGTGATCCCTCATATTACGCAAGGGAGGCGCTTCCGGCAGATGGCGACTTCGTAAGTCCTCGCCGCCAATACTAAAGCAAAGGGCAAAACAAGCAGCATTTGAAGCCTGGAAATCCCGCACTGTGGTCATTGCACTTTGTTCGCTTTTCTTGACGCTGCAGCGGAATCATCGTGTAATTCATCGTACACACGTCGTCGCGCACCTTGAGCCAGGTAGAAGCCGAGAAGCAGGCGCCATCCGACCTATGCATCACGACGTGCTGCGCAAGGACTGCCACGATGACCGCGAATGCTGCGCACAGGATGTCCGGGAGGACGGCGCGGTTCATGTCCGTGCTGTGAAGGCCTGCGGTTTCCGTCCATCGGCCGCTCTTGCGAGCTGCACCGGCCGAGATGCCGGTGCCGCCTTCGCCCGACAACGCCTCGGCCCCACTCCGAGGAGCCTTGGTGGCGGGTGGACTTCCCACTTCCGCGACAGCTTCGCACAATACGACCTGAGATCGCCGATGCCGTTACGCTACTTTCAAATGGGAAAGCCGAGGATGTTTCAGTAAAATAGAGCGTTTGAATAGTTTGTCTCCGATCACTTAAATAGAACAGAAAAAAAGTGGCACAAACAACCGTTTACGTTCTTTCTTTGAACATTAACATAAACGTTTTTTTTATTCACAGGGACAATACAGAGCAATCTAGGTCTTCAAGCGGATCACATGAATATCAAGGCATTGCATGCACGAGTCGCAATATTTAGGTGGCTAATTAATAAGGTACACCAATTACGTTTTTATTATTCACTTTGTGGCACGATTTGTAATTGCGAAACTGAGCCCGAGCAGAAGTGAAGGTACGTTAGCTTAGGAAAACTCCTTAGACTAGCAACACTTCCATGTTAGTGACACCCACAGTCTGCTTAAGAATGTATCAGTTGACGTTCCACTTAAGATCGGCCTGCGAACTACTAGAGGTACAGATATCTCTAAAGTGCTGCTTGTCTTGGAATTCCTGCTAAAGGCAAACTGACTTCCTTACTGTTCGGCCTAAATTTCGCAATTGCAACGGGTGCCCCAAAATGAATATGTAGAAAGGTAATTATACTGAGCATTTGTCATTCTTTATTTGTTAAAAATACTGCCACTCTCGATCAAAAGTATGACAAGCGGGCGTATTGTATTGTGCCTAGAGTCTGGTGCAAAAGTTTAAGGACCAGAGTTGCTGCTAAATTTCTTTTGTCTTCTCAGCCTAGCCATAAAGGCTGAAGTCAAGTGTAGTGCCCACGTGCACCTGCTTTACCAGCGCCATGCTTTCATAAAATTTCGCGTGGCATAGCTGTGGTACGATAAATTAATGTTTCTGCATACACCATAGTCTCTAGACTTTTGCACTCGACTATATACATATATATATTATTACACACAAGGGTTGCTGCGCGTTATAACAGAGCAGTGGTTGTGTGAGGTTCTCCTTTATTTTCCTGTAGAGGGTCCATGATGCTTATTAAGGCGAAAGCCTTAAGTGGCTCGTCGCAATGGCTCACACCCAAAAAAAATAAAGAAACCGAGGCGTCTAGTCGAGTGGTACAAACAATATCATTATCAGCAATGGATCATACCCCCTTAAGCAATGGCTCATGCCATTGCCTCCAATTCTTGAGACTGAAAATCGACATTGGTTGTTGACAACTCATGTTGACAACTCAATTGACAATCAACTCAAAATTGACAACTCATGGTTGTTGAGAGTACAAAACGAGGAGCGAAAAAAAGTCTGCTCCTTCACGACCCAGGCCATTCTAAGTTAATAACAAGAGCAACTGCCAACTTGACCATTAACCAAGCCAGAAAGTAATGTGGTCATAGAATCAGCGATATTATGCACTGGAAGGTCACGAAGCATAAGGACAGTGGTTATCCTATCACATTTATGACGTCCATCGCCGAAAAAGTCTTGAGAGGCTTGAGTAAGAAAAACAACGCAGCTACAAAAAACGGTGAGCACAAGAAGAAGGTAACGGCGATACCTTATATGCATGAAATTTAACGTGACTCAAAAAGATTGGTGGAAGGCTCTGTGCGAAAGTTGTTTTTTCAGCTCCTCGAAAGATCAAAGGCTTATGTGAAGATGACCAACCCTTCTTCTACCATAAAATGGAAGTAAGGCAAGCCTGTCCTGCATGCACCTGGTCTTCGTTACGGTTAAGTAACCCACAGGTAGCGGTGCCCGTTGCCTCCCTTCGGCCTCCCGCTCCCTCAGTACTCGGGATTTTCTCGTTGCTTTCGGAATGCCTGGGATCTGGCGGCTCTAACGGCTGGATCGGCGCGCCGATGGCGAGCCCTTTCACGACCGAGTCCACGCCGCCACTCGTCGAACGCTGCCCTTTCTTCGGGAGAACGCACAACGCGTGGCATTACCACGTGTTGTGCGAGACTGAACTGAACGGAAACGAAGCCGGCGGACCGCGCGCGATACCTTTTTCTGCCCTTTCCCTCCCCGGCGGAAACGAAACGGCTGTGAGTGGTTGCGCGCGTGGCGTGAGCACGCGCCTATGCAGCTGGCAACTCATCAAACCGCTCTTTCTCACAGCTGCTCTGCTCTGGGGGCATCTGGATTTTCGGGTGCCCATGTCGCCACCAAAACTTGCGAAGCAATACAAGGTTCGTTTGGGATGCTGCTTGGCTTCTGCAAGCTGTTTTGCTACGTTTTTGCCAGATGCGCCTGACCAATGTGTTGTGTGTGTTACTGTAAATAAAGTGTTTATACATGCTCTGAAAAATGCTCCTTTGTTTCGGCGGATTTAGTCACGCTTTGTATTGTAAGAATGTGGTCTTGTAAAAGTGAGCATGCACGAGTGCCGTGCATGCTCAAATTGCACGTCCATATTTACGGAACAAATTGGCCTGCGAGCCTATGCGAGCGCATGGCAAATTTACTTTCCTGCAGCCGCGTAATGTACCATGGCAGTTTAAGAATCGAACTCGATGTGTTTAGGGCAAACAGCATGGCGAAGGTAACGGGTAAACCTTTTGCGTATGATTAGGCTGTGGCATTGGCACAGGCAAATTAAACTTCCCGCGGAAGCGTAATGATTGTAAGGACTAACTGGGCAGACATTCAACATCACCTCGGGAACGACATGCGATCTTGCCCGAGACGTCTGCAGTGATGCGGAGAATCGCAATTTTTTATTCCTGCCAAAGTGTCGGGGTACCCAACAAACAATTGCGCGGTCGGCAGCGCTCAAACCGGTAGTCTACTTCGAAGTGAAATAACGCCACCCGCTAGGCAGCCGCCCTCTCCCTGAGCTACCTGAGCAAAGCTTCAGGATGAATGGATGGATGGATGTTATGAGCGTCCCCTTTGGAACGAGGCGGTGGGTTGCGCCACCAAGCTCTTGCTGTTATGCTGCCTGATGCCCTACCTAGGTTAAAGAATAATAATAATAAAAAATTCTTGCCGCGCCACCCCTCGGTGGCAACATGCAGCACATTAGGCCACGCCCTCTTCTGAGCCCACTACAAAGCCTTCTAGTACACTGCAGTGGAGTGGAAGTCTTTTTGATGGCGTCTTACATGCGTTGTTTCGCTGCGATATTTGATAATCTATATAAAATAAAGCTTTTCACACTTTCTTTTTCCATTTATTTTGCCTAAAGCGGCTGTAACCAGCCGTAGTCAGTGTACAGAACCCGTACTGCGGCCAGTACACTCCAAAACACACCCGAGCCGCTCTGAGCTCGCACGGTGCGCGCTCTCATGCGATCTGAAGCGTTCGAAGCGCGCGCTAGTAGTGCACGCTGACGTCACGCGTAAGCAGTCGCTTGGTTTATTGAACGTGGCTATCGCGGTCGCGAAACTATCGCGGAAGGCGAAAGTTTCAGAATACGGCCCCAGATGTGCATTGATTAGCTTGGTTTGTCTCTCATTTTATGTTTTCTACTTACTTTCGGCCACCCTATTGCGGGGGTTTATACGTACTTGACGTGGGCTAGCGAATAATAAAAGTTGAAGCTTTGTGCACATATGTACCAATCTCCCTTTTTTTGTCCTTTGTGTACAGTATAGTGCAGTAAACAGAACAATGTCATGTGAAATAGCCCCAGTAGAAACCTTATTGCACGACTAACCTCGTAACCAATTGTTACGACTAATATTCACCAACAGCACATTCCGAGTTCGAATGCGTGGTCACCTATCTTCATCATACTTATACTCTGCAGTGCCCCTTTGTAGCCCTTTTTCGCGGTAAGGCTTGCCAAAATTACCTAGGGCGCAAGGATTTCACTCATGGTGACATTAAAGTGCTTTTTATGGGGATTATCATTCATATAGATACTGTCATATTAGTAATTGTGCAGTGTGGTACGCAACAGTTGCGAAACAGCATAGACTCAAAACGCACATTCTTTACCTAATGAATCAATATATTGTCACGCGTGTATTGTTTTTTTAAAAGAGTTGATTCGTAACTCCTATTCTTAGCAATGTTTGCGTTTTATCGATCACCAGGACGCGACAATACGAGTAGACGGATCGACAAATTAAGTCATCAAATGTAGCGTAGGCAGCAGGCACTGAAAATTTTAAGCATGGCCATGTTATAAGTGGCGCTGAGACAGGTCCTCCAGGAGCACTTATGTATCTTGTCCACAGCTCTGTCCTGGAACATGCCGAGTGATTGATAAATCAATTGAACAAGGGTTTGATTGCGAGTGACGTTTAACCAGTTAATCGAACGAAGTCCCGTCAAGAAACGAAGCAAGCGAGAGTGACGTCATAGAATGTGGTGTGCGGGAGAGATAGTTTCTTCATTCAAATCTCTGCATTCATTATATCGCTTTAACCAGAATGTTAATTCACCTATTCCGTGCATATAGCGAAATGTAAAGATAGAAACTACAAGCGTGAAAGACCAGCAGACCGAATCTGCATTATTGCAGTAATTTTTGAGTGTTTAAGAACGAATGCATATAGTAGAAAACGTGGTAGACGGATTTTTCTTTACTTTCTTATGGTCACCCGCAGTCCTATTTGATGTGCTTACCTGACCAGAATAATTATCTTTCGCAGTTGCGTAGCTGAGCAGTTCCGTTTCGGTACTTTGTCCCTCTCGATCCTGCAGCCGAGGAGCGAACAGTCGTTTGTGCTTCAGTGGCGTTGCGAAGGGTTTGGGCTCGTCGAGGGCAGCCTCTGTGCCAGAAAGGTGGAAGGCGGGCGCTCCTCGTTTACCAGGGGCCTCGTTTCTACGGGACATCTCGCGGTGGCGCCTGCCTCTGTGTTCGGACCGCCGCTCGTCGTTATCCGCTGTCTGTTTCTTCCGCACCAGTAAATCGGGTCGCTCCGCGGGGTGCTCGATTGCAGACCCGGGTTCGACGTCGCCCACTGAAGCTGCCTTGCCACCGGTAGTGAGGCGAGCGCAGCGGGCACGCATCTCGACTCGCTCTCGGGGCACTTCTAGCTTCCCCGACGGCACGGATTCGAAGGGCGTTGCCTTGCGACCTGGTTCCTCCTCTACACCTGGTGTTGTGTCGGCAGCGGCAGGCAAGCTGGGGGCCCCGACCAGCGAACACGCGGCTAGCGCCGGCGCAGTGAAGGAGACTCGGAGTGAACTGCTCCCGATGAAAACCGGAACGAATACTCGGCCGAGCCGCGGCCGTTTATTCTTAAATAGGCTTCACACGCCAGATGGCACCTCCCGATTGGTCGAATGCTCGTCACATGACAGAAGGGGGGTGCGCCATCTAGCTAAACAACTACAAAACATACATGTGCGATGACACATAGATCTGACAGGGGGCGACACTATACTGCACCTGGCTCATGTCCAACAGCGATTTTCTCGCTTTCCTCAGACGAGCGGTCGTGGATGTGTCTTTCGCCTTCATCATCCGAAGCACTGGATGTCTCCGCACGGACCTTTCGGGGCCGCATCATTCACTTCGTCTCCGTCTTCGGCAGTCTCTTCTTCGGGCGCTGGTGTTAGAAGAACGCGTGCGGCAAAGCCGACGTTCTCCGCAGGTTGTAATGCCTCAATTTTGGAATGACCGCGATGAACATGGTTATTATGAATTAGATACGACATTTACCCATAATGTGTGATGAGTCAAGATGAAGGTTGTTTTATGAAACAAAACAATAACATTATTAATAAGGATAATAATAATTGTAGTCGTGAAACGAAGAGGAAGAAAAACATCAAAGTAGTAAAAGAGGATACCGAGTAATTGGTTATTCAACTAAGATAAATGAACATTAAATTTAAAGCCATAGAGGGAGATCAATGATTCAGAAAGAAAATAATTTGGAAGGAAGATAATTAGGGACACCAATGAATGAAGAAAGTAACATGGCAAACGAAAAACGTGCCAGTGTTTGAGAAACGAAACGAACACGAAATGAAAAACACAGTAAAGAGGAAATGGAAAGCCTTTTTCGAACTATACGCACAGCCCCGTCGAGGCTGTCTAGGGCGCGGGAGCAATGCTAATATCTTTATCACAATACTAGAAGCTTGAACGCGCATAGCTGCTTCTGCGCATGCACTCAGAGGCTGCACATGTGCAACTTTTTTTGATAATTATGCCCGGTGGACAGCGTGTCACCACACCCGGGTCGGTGAGTTACAACAGCAACAACAACAACAACAACTTTGGGCATGGCCGCACCGCAGTGAGTATGGCGCTCAAGAACCACTTCATCTTTCTCGTCCAGGTCGTTGGTTTTTTGTTGCCCCACAACGCCTGCACACAGGATCATGGCCCGGCTTCGCTGCTTGATCTTCCGTTTGCTGAAATCCATGAAACACAGCGGATGCGCACCCTGTCCGGCGCAGTCCTCGACGAGATGGACTGGCGGGAGAGCGCATCCTACCGCTTCCCTTCTGCAACTGAGATGACAGCGATACCAACTGCGTATAGATGGAGCAACTTGTCGATCGTCGGCACACGGCCGCACCGCAGTGAGCATGGCGCTCACGAACCACTTCATCTTTCTCGCCCAGGTGAGGAAGGATTACGGGAAATGTTTTCGTAGTGAAAATGTGTTTCTTATGGTGCTGCCTTGCCCATGGCAAATGTGTTCACTTGAACAACCCTGATTGCGTACACTGCCAGATGCCCGAAACACTGGAACACGTACTGTGCGACTGCCCAGCATATATGCTGGAGCGAAGGACGTTAGACAATTTCCTAGCCAGCGTTGGCAGACAACTACTGTCGGTGGAAGCTATCCTCGACCCATGGACTGACACTGCAATTTCAGTGCGTGAAACAAAAGTATTGTTGAAGTTCCTGCAGGACATCAAGCTCGACGAGCGGCTCTAGTGAGGCAACTGTCTCATGTACATAAGCACTCACCACTTCTCTTATCATCATCATCCATCCCAATACTTTCACTCCCCTTCCCTCTTCCCCAGTGCAGAGTAGCAGACTAGAGCGCACTAGCTCAGGTCGACCTCTCTGTCTTTCCTATCAATAAATTCTATTCAATTCAATGTTGCCGAGTATGCTGTTTCCTTAAGAGATTTATTACTCTTGTCTGGAGACATAGAAAGCAATCCTGGTCCTACTATTCAAGTAGTCATGAACGAAATACACAAAATGGCTGCAGATATTAACGACATTAAAAGCGAGAACAAGGCGGCTTCCGAATCCTTAGCAACCATTCACGCCAAACTGGATGGACTCGCACATTGAGGGTAGGGTAGGTGACGTAGAAGACAAAATTATCCGATTGGAACGAACCGTGACTAACCTAGCACGGCAGGTTGACGACCTCGAAAACAGAAGTAGGCGATCGAACCTAATCGTTTACGGAATTAAGGAAGAACAAGAGGAGACTGCCGAGCGCCTTCAAAATGAAATATGTGTGAAACTCATTCAGAATAAACTTGGTGTCACTATTTCTGGAGTAGAGAGGATTCGCCGCCTTGAGGCCAAAAAAGAAAACAAGACACGTCCTGTCATTTTTAAGCTGCTTGATTCCAGAGATAAAACTAAAATATTTAAGAACTGCACCAAACTTAAAGGTACCACCATATCAGTGAGCGAAGATTTCTCGTTAAAGGTGCGTAATATTAGGAAACAACTATGGGATAGCTCCAAGACCAATCGAGAAAATAAGAATAAAGTCATATTGACCTTTGATAAAATTAAAGTTAATGATGACGTGTTCGTTTGGGACGAAGAAAGTGGCGACAAAGTACTATTAAACAGAAAAAAGCAGAACTTTGCTAAAAACGGTTACAGCCTGACCAACAAGAAAAGCCAACTATAGTGAACATTAATTCCGGAAGCGTTGCAAACAAAACCGAAGAATTAGAAGGATTTCTTCTGGAGCACTCTCCGCAAATAGTCACAATCAGTGAAACATGGCTGTCGTCACGCATTTCGAGCAGCGGTATCTTTCCACCCGGCTATATTGTCCTGCACAAAGATAGATGCAAGCGGGGGGGGGGGGGGGTTGCAATTTTGGTGAGAGACGACATTCCAACGATGCCCATGCCTGACGTACATACATGGTATAGAAGCACTGTCGTGTAAAATTACTGTCGGTAAATTTGTGTTCTTCGTCGGAACTATGTACCGGCCCTCAAACGCCGATTGTAGTATGATTCACGCACTGGATGATTACATGCGACGTCATCTTCAGGATACTCATAAAATTATACTCACGGGTGACTATAACCTACCCTCAATAGACTGGGCAACGCTTGACGGCGGAACTGCCGATCCGTCCTGCGCAGAAGCACTGCTGGAAATTGCCTTTAACTTTAGCCTCAAGCAGATTATACATGCACCAACACGTGTAACCACGAAAACCAGCAATATATTAGACCTCACCTTCTTAAGCGACAATATTCCCGATAACACAATCTCTTGGGAAACAGTCAATGGCATTGCAGATCAGAAAGCAACCATAGGTTCATTAACATTATACAACCGGCCGTGAGCGTGAAAGAAAAAGACTCAAATATACGACTGTACAAATGCCGATGACGTTGGTGTTCTTGACTTCCTAGAAGAGTCTTACCCAGAATTCCTTCGGTGTTTCCACGATGGAAGCATGCCAACTGATAACCTATGGGTACTTTTCAGGGCCAGTGTTGAGCACGTGTACATCTATCACCACAACCACGTGTACATCTATCCTGACGAAGAACTAGATAACCTGGGGGAAAACCTGTTGGTCAAGATACATGATGACAGCCAAGTTTCACTAATGGCTATGATTCGAAGTTCATGATCAAGAGACAAGGCCTCAAGTTCTACCGTCTTATTCGCTATACTCCTGTCGTTGATATTAAGAATAGTTACTTTTTTCTTAACTGAGCAGGTTGCCGTTCGGCAATTGGAGGAGATACTTTTGTTACTGGTATTTTCTGGCCTAATTCTTCATCCCATGCAAACAGCTCATCATTTACTGTGATCTTATCGTAAACGAGTCTGACCTTTTCAAGCTTGTCTCTATTATGTTGCAACTATACCTAAGTTTTTTTCTTATATTGCGTACCGCCAGAGAAAAGTCTTCACTGAGAGAGATTTTGGAACCCTTCAGTCTAAAACAGTTCTTAAGTATCTTGACTTTGTATCTGTAATCGAACAACTTGAAGATCACGGGGCGCGTTTTATTAGCCTTCTTCCCTCCCAAGCGGTGAATTCCCTCGAAACCGGAAAGCGTTACTCCAAGCACTTATTTAATTAGTTTTTTTAATTAATTATGGGGTTTTACGTGCCAAAGCCACTTTCTGATTAGGAGGCATGCCGTAGTGGAGGACTCCGGAAATTTTGACCACCTGGGGTTCTTTAACGTGCACCTAAATCTAAGTACACGGGCGTTTTCGCATTCCGCCTTCATCGAAATGCGGCCGCCGGGGCCGCGATTCGATCCCGCGACCTCGTGCTCAGCAGTCCAACACAATAGCCACTGAGCAACCATGGCGGGTTATTTAATTAGTTTAGTACTAACCTCGTGTTCTAGGCTTTCCGATGTTTCATGCTCGAGTTCGCTTAGCGCGTAAATAATTAGGTTCGACCGTCTGCTTCGGTTTTCTAGGTCGTCAATCTTTCGCACAAAATGATTTCATGGTCTTTTCCAGCTGCATGCACTTTTCCTCGATGGTTGACATACGACTTTCAAGCTGTCCTAAAAGATCTAGTTTGAAGTGAATACTTGCTAACGACTATCTTGAACCCTTATTTTCGTTTCTGATAGCGGTGATGTCGGCAGCCATTTTTCTCATTTCAGCAGCAAGTTCCTGCATGCTGGGTCCAGGGTTGCTCTCTACATCGCCTCCCAGCAATAACAGGTATCTCAAAAACACTATGCAGTTTCGAAGCAAAGAACACATTTGCCTTGGGCATGGCACACGGCAGCACAAGAAGAATCAAGCAATTACTACAGTAAAATTATTATTATTATTATTATTATTATTATTATTATTATTATTATTACTGCTGTTTGCATGTTTCTTGCTTGTTTCTAAACGCATGCAGTACGAAGCAGCTGTCGCTTTACTTCGAAGCGACATAAAAAATGCGATGAACTGGTTTAAAAAGAAACCGCATAAAAGTCAGTGCTCGGAAAACTCGATTAGTGTGTTTTAGAAGTCCGTTAAAGGCTCTTGTAACAAGTCAACATGTGTTCCTGCACAGTTCTGATTGCTTAGACTGTGTTTGTGCCCCAGTACAATATGCGGATAATGTCAAGTAACTTGGAGTATACTTTGAGACTGACTTATCATAGAATATACAAATGGCTCGAATTTGTGCGCGATTACGTAATGTTGCATGTGTCCTTTACCGTATAAGGTGTTATGCACCTACCAAGATTAAAAAGTGATAGTGCATGCTTTAGGCTACTCGCATATAAGGTACGGCATTTCCTGTTTTTTTTTTTTCATTGCAGCGGATTTTGGAAACATAAGATTGACAGCCTATTAGAAAGCATACTAAAAACTGTTGCGTACAACCAAACCACAGATAACTTATTTCGAGATTTAGAAATGCCCGATTTCGAGTCTTTGTGTCGTTCGACAATTGTGATGCGCTATTTCTGGAGCAATGCTTTCCGAGAACCTGTCCTTAAAAGTGTTGTTTTGCATAGTCACCCCAGGTATGTAGTTCCTCGGACAAGAACTCGTTGTGGAAAAGGACAAGGAAGGTACTATATCCCCCACCTGTTTAACAACCTTCCCAGTGCTGCACTGGATCAGACAAATTTGTCGGGATTAAAAAAGGCCCTCATGGCAATGATAGAATAGTTTTCACATGTATAAGGTATCTTTTGTTGTAGTGTGATCTTAACCAAAATGAATGTAAGACTGTTTCCGCTGTTTTCACGATTTTTTTTCTTTTTTTGTTCTCGATAGGTTGCAATTTTTTACATATCGTGCCTTGTTTACTCAGTTCTAATGGTTATTGTGTGCTACGTGTTTTCATTTGAACATAGAGTGTTGTTTACTGGGCATGTTGACTTGAACAACCTGTGATACGTTTTTTCTTCTTTTTTTAGTTTGACATTTAGTTTGTCTATAATAAGGTACATAATGCATTGCCCTGACTGCCATGTTTCTGCCATACAAGCCCACAGAAGGCTTCGGCAGACCTAGCAAAATTATATGCACAAATTGATTATATGTAATAAAGTTTACTATTATTATTATTATTTTTATTATTGTTGTTGTTGTTATTTATTTATTTATTTTTTGGTATATACTGCTAGCCTTAACGAAGGCTTTGGCAGGAAAGGGTACATTCATAAATTGGAAAATACATCATTCACACAGGATTCAACGATAATCGTTTACAAGAGACCTTGGCTTTGGTTTAAAAACAAGCTTGTTCATATATACGTACAGCGATATAGACAATGCACATTCTTGGTGACAATAGAACATAATGTGAGAACGACATTTCATCATGTAGCAACAACGATATGGTTAGACAGCTTAGACAAAAAAGAATCGACGGTTGTACAATCGACAACCTCTTGTGGTAACATATTCCATTCTCTGATAGCTTGTGGGAAGTATGAATATCTGAAGGTGTCATTGTGAAACCTATACTCAGATAATTGTTTATTGTGTTTAGTTCTTGAAATTCTAGCGTTAATGTGTACTAAAAACTTCTTGTCTATTTTTAGGGAATAGCTCTGGAGAATAAACAGGAATTTTAGTCGGAGATATCTAGCACGATCGCTAATTGTTGGTAGACCGGCTAAGCGTAGAAGTTCAGTTGGGGAATCATGACGACGGTATTTATTATAAATGAATCTGGCTGCTCTTCTTTGTACGTTCTCTAATTTCGCTATGGCACATTTAGTGTATGGAAACCAGCATATGGCGCCGTATTCTATAACGGAGCGAATGAGTGACGTGTACGCGAGTAATTTGGTGTTGGGTGAAGCGTATCTGAGGGACCGTTTGAGGGAAAAAAGCGCTGAGAGTGATTTTGTTGCCACGTATGACACGTGTTTGTTCCATTTTAGTTTGGAACAAATAATGATACCTAAATGCTTGTATTCTTCTACCATTTGTAGTTCTCTTTGCTGAATTTGGTATGGAAAGGTTAGTGGGGCTTTCTTTCTCGTGACTGCCATGCAGACAGCTTTTTCTGCATTTAGCGTCATCTAGCTGCCAGTCCTGACACCATTTTGCTATATCTTTAAGGGCGTCATTCAAAACAACCTGATCATCCTTGGTCTGTATTGGTTTATAATTAATGCAGTCATATGCGAACATGCGCACCGTTGCGTCAATGCCATTTGCAATGTCGTTGATAAAAAGAAGGAAGAGAATGGGAGCTAAAACTGTGCCCTGAGGCACACCGGATAAAACTTCAATGTAGTCTGAGGATTGCCCTTCGAAATGAACGAATTGTTGACGTCGTGACAAATATGCTTTTAACCATTTTGTAAGAATACCGTGTCTGTAGTATAGTGTCACCCCCTGTCAGATCTCGTGTCATTGCACATGTATGTTTTGTAGTTGTTTAGCTAGATGGCGCACCCCCCTTCTGTCATGTGACGAGCATTGGTCCAATCGGGAGGTGCCATCTGGCGTGTGAACCCTTTATTAGCAATAAACGGCCGAAGGTGGCCGAGTCTTCATTCCGGTTTTCATCGGGAGCAGTTCGCTCCGAGTCTCCTTCACTGCCCCGACGTTAGCCGCGCGTTCGCTGGTCGGGGCCCCCCGCTTGCCTGCCGCTGCCGACACAACATCTTTTGGCGACGAGGATGGGATTCCTGCAACGGTTCCGACCGAAGCCCCGGGAAACCAACGAGCGTCGTAACTGAAGCGTCCCTTCCGTGTCTGCACGGCCGGCAAACGCCGCCGACGCACTTGGCGTCGCGAGGCTTCCGAGCCTAGGCCTACTCGCCCCCTTGTTCTTCCGTGCCCCATTCCTGCGGCGAGCTCCGGCTTGCCTCCTGCACTGTCTCCGCACGCTACCCGGCATGGCTTTTACGGCGAACCTTCCCGTTTTTCTTGAAGTGCCCGGCCCACCGTTAATTCCCTGGTATCGCTGGAAAAAAATTTTTCAGGCCCACCTGGAAGCGGCCGGCGGTAGCGACTGGACGGACGCACGACGAGCGTCCGCGCAAGTCAGCGCTCTCGGGCGTGAGGGACAACGGAAGTACTTTGCAGCCGAGGAGCAGGAAGCAGCAAGGCAGTTAACCAGCGCAGCGTCAGCTTCAAGCGAAGCAGCAAGGCAGTCGACCGGCGCAGCGTCAACGTCAAGTGATGCGGTCCCGCCAGCGTCAGGGTTTCCGAGACTCTTGCAGCGGCTTGACCGGCTGTTCGCCGCGTCAGCAAACGTCCTGGCGGAACGGCACGAATTCACCAGCCGAAAGCAGTTCGAGGGAGAAGGATTCCTGGAATTCGTGACCGCATTGAAGGAGAAGGCGGTACAGTGCAACTTCGGCACAAGCTATGACGAGCGCGTCCGAGACCAAATCATACATGGGGTAGCGAACGTCAGCGTTCGCGAAAAGTTGTTGGCTCATGGCGAAACCCTGTCCCTGGACAAGGCAGAAGAAATTGGACGCTCGTTAGAAGCCTTGCATCGAGCGAACCGCGCGTTCGGCTCCGAAAATGTAGGAAGAATCGAGGCATCGCAACTTGGCGTTCCGTCAACGAGCCAAGATGGCCGACTTCTTCCGGGGAGCCGCCAAGATGGCCGACGTAGTCCGGGAGGCCATGAAAATGTCTGACTTCTTCCGAGAAGCTGCCAAGATGTCCGACTTCTTCCGAGAAGCCACCAAGATGTCCGACTTCTTCCGAGAAGCCGCCAAGATGTCCGACTTCTTCCGAGAAGCCGCCAAGACGACGGACTTCTTCCGAGAAGCCGCCAAGAAGGCCGACATTTCACACATGGCTCCTCCGGGAACCGTGGTGCATGCGATCGGTGTGGCAGCACGAAACATATTGCAACGGACAGGAATTGTCCAGCAAGGAACCGGCGGTGCAACGCCTGCCACACGTTGGGCCATTTTGCATCCGTATGCCGAAAAACCCGTATTGTTCAACACGTCTCTTCCGCAGAGACGCTGTCTTCAACTTCCGCAGGGCAGCCGTCCGCGTCTGTCTTGACGGTAAGCGTTTTTGAAACTAAAGATTTGGAAGTTCCGGTCGTAGTTAACGGCGTCTCCATGCGACTGCCGGTGGATACGGGAGCGTTTGTCTCATTTATGACGGCCGAGGATTTTGGAAAGCACTTTGGTCGACAGCACAGACTGTCACAAACAACAGTGGACTTGAAAAATTTCTCCAAGCAACGCATCGACATTCAAGGCCTGTTTCAAGCCACTGTCCAGTTTTTCCAAAGGTCATGCTCCATCACGTTCCACGTAATGACTACAGGAACATCACTGCTGGGTTTAGACGCCATCCAACGCTTGGGCATACAGATCGACGGTACGTCGCTGACATGTCGTCTACCATCGCTTCCTTCAGTACAGAGCTCCACAGGTGTGCCTCCGGGTTTTGATCCCCTCTCCAGTGACGAGTTCGGTCTCGTCAACAACTTTGTGCACCGAATTCATCGGCAGCAAGATGCGAAACCAGTATCTTCAAAGTTGCGCCGACTACCCCTGGCTCTCCGTGACCAGGTCACAAATGAATTGCGACGTCTCGAGGACTGCGACGTCATCGAGCGCGTCGAAGCTTCTGAGTGGGTGTCTCCACTCGTGGTGGTGCGCAAGAAGGATGGAACCATGCGGCTCTGTGTAGATCTACGGGAACAGGACAGTCTCGTGTCTCACGTTAAAGAAAGGGTCTTGCAGAAACAGTGGCAAACTAAGCAGTGTATAGACAAACGTAGAGGTGCTCAGGCAACTCGTATCAAGGTGGGCGACACCGTCAGAATAAGATTTAACAGGAAAGGAATTTTGAAGCACAGTAAACCTCGTAAAGTCAACGCCCAGATAGGACCATCTACTTTTGTACTCAGTGACGGGAAGACGTGGCATGTGTCTAAGTTAACCCCAGTGATGAAGGATCCAACAGGTAGTACATTGTGTACAAGTGACAAAGATTTTTTGTACTCGTATTCAAACCTTGATAGTCATTCCGATGACTCGTCTGTAGTGACATCGTCTTCTCATAAGCATCAGTTAAGTAGCTTGTGTGACTGTATCACTTCCGAGTCTACGCTGTCAGAAGTCGTCTCTGATTCCGTGGGGGAATCGGTAGCATCCCAGGACTTGTTGGGACTTCGAGAGGAGCTTCCTGGGCACCCCTCTCCAGCTTTGAGCGACAACCACATTCAACTTTCCAAACAGGGGGAGGGAAATAGTGGGACGACTGGGTCTTTGACGTCGACAGATACGCGTCGCAACTGCAACCCCCAAAGTTCTGAGGTACGCACGCGTCCTCATCGTGACAGAAAACGGCCTCCGTGGCTCGATGATTTTGTTTCTGTAGTGTAGAGCGTTTTGCCGTCTTCGAAATGCCACGGCTAGGGGCCTCGTTGTGACATTTAGGAGGCAGTTCATATTTCTCGTTCACACAGGTAAAATGTGTTCCTTGTTGCGGTGCAGTGAGTTTTGTGCCGTGTTCCTTGTTGAACTTTGTTTGAGTGACTGCCTGTGTTTTGGTGCCCAAGACTGGTGCGCGTGTATGTGAACTTGGGCTGGGACGGATTGAATTTGTTGTGGACTTAAGTGCGTGCTTTGTGTGCAACTGGTGCGCGTGTGTGAACGTGGGGGGAATGAACTGAAATCGCCTTTGAACTTAAGTGCGCGTCTTCTGTGCGCGTTTCACTATGTTTACTTTGTTTCCAGGGCGGGATGATGTAGTATAGTGTCGCCCCCTGTCAGATCTTGTGTCATCGCACATGTATGTTTTGTAGTTGTTTAGCTATATGGCGCACCCCCTTCTGTCATGTGACGAGCATTGGACCAATCGGGAGGTGTCATCTGGCGTGTGAACCCTTTATTAGCAATAAACGGCCGAGGGTGGCCGAGTCTTCGTTCCGGTTTTCATCGGGAGCAGTTCGCTCCGAGTCTCCTTCACTGCGCCGGCGTTAGCCGCGCGTTCGCTGGTCGGCCCCCCCCCCCCCGCTTGCCTGCCGCTGCCGACACAACAGTGTCCCAGAATTCCTTGCAGCTTATGGATTAGTTTTGGATGCGAAGTTAGCGGCCCTCGGGATCCACGACACCTTCGCTGAGCTGTCGGACGCGGTTATGGCTTCGCAAAAGGCCAGACTACAGAAGGCGGCGGCGGGCAGAGCCATCCTCCACCGGACCGGAACGGCAACGGAGCTCCGTGCCCTCGATGGGCAACGATCACTCCCGCCTGAGATCAGAGGCAAGATCAAGGCGAACCCGATACCGAAGCACATGAGCCATGAACTCCATGAAGGACGACGCAAGGCTCGCGTCGACAGACCACGCCGACAATTCAAGGTGGACCCGTACGTAACGTACGTGGACGTGGCGGCGTACCCTGTAGGGGGCCTCTTCGCGGTAGCCGCTGTGAACGGGAGAGACAACTCCTTGACCCTCACAGCCTCCGTAAGGGCAGAGACCCCAGCTGCGGCTGAGACCATGGCCGCGGCGCTGGTAATAAAGCAAGAAGACAGGGTAGGCAGGGAAGTCCATGTCGTTACCGACTCGCAACAGGCCTGCCGTAACTTTACCAACGGATGAACAGCGCTGCTGGCTGCTCAGATTCTAGGCCCGAGGCTGCAAGAATACCATCAAATCAGGTGGACGCCGGGCCACGCGGGTCTGGAGGGGAACGAAAGGGCGAACGCCCTAGCTCGAGCGCTAATCAACCGGGCGGGGCAAGACGAATCGTCTCATCAATCCCCACCCTTTACCTTCATGCCCCTGCCGTCCAATTACTGCGACCGACTCGAGATCCAGCGACTCAAGCGCAGGATTTATCCTCCGCCTCACAGAAAGCTCAGCACTGAAGATGCCGTAGCTCTCCGACTTATTCAGACAAACACATTTCCAAACCTACACAGATACAGTAAAATGTTCCCACATACATATCGTGGCATCTGCCCCTGGTGCGGCGACACACGCCCTACACTCTTCCACATCTCGTGGGGGTGCGGGGGCAAACCTCAACACTTAAAGACGCCTAGCACGTCATTTGAGCGGTGGGAGTTACAGCTGACCGGCGATACCCTGGCGGGACAAGAAGCTCTCTTCCAGCAAGTACGTCGAGCAGCCATGGCCACTGGAGTCCTGGAATGAGGACACCACCCACTCGACCTCAAGAGCAACCACCTCGATGGTTCAAATAAATGTTTTCTCTCTCTTTCTTTCTCTCTCTGAAAGCGATACCCGACCAAAAGCTTTTGATAGGCCTGGAAAAATTATGTCTACCTGTCCTCGCTTATCGATTGTAATCGGTCATAAATAGTCTATTATTTGAGTTGTTGTAGACAAACCACTCCTAAATCCATGTCGGTTAGGGTTAACTAGAGAATGACTTTCAACAAAAGTTACGATGAGGTTTAATATTAAATGCTCAAAAATTCTCCACGCTGTACAAGTAAGTGAAATAGGACGGAAGTTTTGTAGGATTTGTAGCACCACCCGATTTTATCGGAATAATTTTTTCAATTTTCCATTCTTCAGGAACATGAGAAGTTTGCAACGATTTTGTAAAATATAGCAATAAGTATTTGGAAACCCATTCAGCGTACCTTCTGATAAAGGTATTTGGAATGTTGTCTGGGCCGCTGGATGTTTTTATATCAAGATTAAGAAATAAAAAAAAACAATTCACGCTTGCATTAAATTTAGCTCACATGGTACTTCACCTATGTCCTTTGTCTGTGTGAACTTGTCTGGGATAGTGTTATTGTCCACAGTGAAAACTGATTGGAAAAATTGATTAAATTGGGTAGCCTTGGTTAAGGCTTCTGTTGGCAATAAGTTGCTCTTCTTCGGAACCCTAGATTTGAGATAGTGCCAAAACTTATGAGGGGAATATTTAATGAAGTTATTGAAGGTTTCATCTAAATACATTTGTGGAGCCGTTTTCGCTGCTATCATCAATGCGTTAGAAAGTTCGCTAATTTTTCTTGTACACTTGAAGAGAAAAATTCTTTTGTTTCTAAGCTTCCTGAGCCTTGCAATTCTGCGTTTTAAATGTACAATCTCTCTTGATATCCATGGGTTCGTTTTGCGTACGGTTTTTATTTTCTTAGGAATAAATTTTCTGAGAGTGTGCTCAACATTGGCCCTGAAAAGTACCCATAGGTTATCAGTTGGCATGCTTCCATCGTGGAAACACCGAAGGAATTCTGGGTAAGACTCTTCTAGGAAGTCAAGAACACTAACGTCATCGGCATTTGTACAGTCGTATGTTTGAGTCTTTTTCTTTTACGCTCACGGCCGGTTGTATAATGTTAATGAACATATGGTTGCTTTGTGATCTGCAATGCCATTGACTGTTTCCCAAGAGATTGTGTTATCGGGAATATTGTCGCTTAAGAAGGTGAGGTCTAATATATTGCTGGTTTTCGTGGTTACACGTGTTGGTGCATGTATAATCTGCTTGAGGCTAAAGTTAAAGGCAATTTCCAGCAGTGCTTCTGCGCAGGACGGATCGGCAATTCCGCCGTCAAGCGTTGCCCAGTCTATTGAGGGTAGGTTATAGTCACCCGTGAGTATAATTTTATGAGTATCCTGAAGATAACGTCGCATGTAATCATCCAGTGCGTGAATCATACTACAATCGGCGCTTGAGGGCCGGTACATAGTTCCGACGAAGAATACAAATTTACCGACAGTAATTTTACACGACAGTGCTTCTATACCATGTATGTACGTCAGGCATGGGCATCGTTGGAATGTCGTCTCTCACCAAAATTGCAACAACCCCCCCCCCCCTCCCCCCGCTTGCATCTATCTTTGTGCAGGACAATATAGCCGGGTGGAAAGATACCGCTGCTCGAAATGCGTGACGACAGCCATGTTTCACTGATTGTGACTATTTGCGGAGAGTGCTCCAGAAGAAATCCTTCTAATTCTTCGGTTTTGTTTACAACGCTTCCGGAATTAATGTTCACTATAGTTGGCTTTTCTTGTTGGTGAGGCTGTTCCCGTTTTTTGCCAAGTTCTGCTTTTTTCTGTTTAATAGTACTTTGTCGCCACTTTCTTCGTCCCAAACGAACACGTCATCATTACCTTTAATTTTATCAAAGGTCAATTTGACTTTATTCTTATTTTCTCGATTGGTCTTGCAGCTATCCCATAGTTGTTTCCTAATATTACGCACCTTTAACGAGAAATCTTCGCTCACTGATATGGTGGTACCTTTAAGTTTGTTGCAGTTCTTAAATATTTTAGTTTTATCTCTGGAATCAAGCAGCTTAAATATGACAGGACGTGTCTTGTTTTCTTTTTTGGCCTCAAGGCGGCGAATCCTCTCTACTCCAGAAATAGTGACACCAAGTTTATTCTGAATGAGTTTCACACATATTTCATTTTGAAGGCGCTCGGCAGTCTCCTCTTGTTCTTCCTTAATTCCGTAAACGATTAGGTTCGATCGCCTACTTCTGTTTTCGAGGTCGTCAACCTGCCGCGCTAGTTTAGTCACGGTTCGTTCCAATCGGATAATTTTGTCTTCTACGTCACCTACCCTACCCTCAATGTGCGAGTCCATCCAGTTTGGCGCGAATGGTTGCTAAGGATTCAGAAGCCGCCTTGTTCTCGCTTTTAATGTCGTTAATATCTGCAGCCATTTTGTGTATTTCGTTCATGACTTCTTGAATAGTAGGACCAGGATTGCTTTCTATGTCTCCAGACAAGAGTAATAAATCTCTTAAGGAAACAGCATACTCGGCAACATTGAATTGAATAGAATTTATTGATAGGAAAGACAGAGAGGTCGACCTGAGCTATAGTAGTGCCAGGCACGTACCCAGGATTTTTTTTCGGAGGGGGGCCCACTACCTCCATCATCATCATCATCATCATCATCATCATCATCATCATCATCCTGTTTTATGTCCTCTGCAGGACGAAGGCCTCTCCCTGCGATCTCCATTTACCCCTGACCTGCGCCAACCGATTCCAACTAGCGCCCGCGAATTTCCTAATTTCATCGCTCCACCTAGTTTTTTGTCGTCCTCGATTGCGTTTTCCTTCTCTTGGTACCCATTCTGTAACCCTAATGGTCCAACGGTTATCTAACCGGCGCATTACATGACCTGCCCAGCTACATTTTTTTCCTCTTGATGTCAGTTAGAATATCGTTTATACCCGTTCGCTCTCTGATCCAAACGGCTCTCTTTCTCTCTCTTAACGTTATGCCTAGCAATCTTCGTTCGATCGCTCTTTGCGCGGTCCTTAACTCATTCTCAAGTCTCTGCCCCATATGTCAGCACTGGCAAAATGCACTGATTGCACACCTTACTTTTCAATAGTAATGGTAAGCTTCCAGTCAGGAGCTGGCAATGTCTGCCGTATGCGATCCAACCTATTTTTATTCTTCTGTGAATTTCCTTCTCATGATCAGGGTTCCCTGTGATTAATTGACCTAGGTAAACGTCCTCCTTCACAGTCTGGGCCGACTGGCGATCCTGACCTCTTGTTCCTTTGCCCGGCAATTTATCATTATCATCATCTTCTGCATATTAATATTCAACCCCACTCTTACACTCTCTCTGTTAAGGTCTCCAATCATTTGTTGTAACTCGTCTGCATTGTTGTTGAATAGAACAATGTCATCGGCAAACCGAAGGTTGCTGAGATATTTGCCGTCGATCTTTACTCCTAAGCCTTCCCAGTTTAATAGATTGAATTCTTCTAAGCACGTAGTGAATAGCTTTGGAGAAATTGTGTCTCCCTGTTTGACCCATTTCTCTATAGGTATCTCCCTGCATTTCTTGTGTAGAATTAAGGTAGCTGTAGAACCTCTGTATATATCCTTACGCGAAGGACGAGTCAGTAAGGCGAGAAACTATTTACAGATTATATTTACAACAATGGTTACAGCGCTGACCGTTTAGATTCACAGCGCGAGCCCAGTTCGTTCTTCCACCTCTTTTCTGGAGTGATGGCGCCCGCGCACCTCGTTCAAACAAACAAAGCAATATTTTTCAAGCTTTTTACGTAAGCGTTCTGTTGTCCTTGATTACGTAGTGCCTCTAGACTGCTGGTATCTCCACTGAATCAAATGCATTTTCGTAATCTATATAAGCCACATAGAGAGGCTTATTGTACTCTGCAGATTTCGCGATAACCTGATTGATGGCATGGATGTGATCCATTGTATGGTATCTCTTCCTGAAGCCAGCCTGTTCGCTTGGTTGACAAAATCCAGCGTTGCCCTTATTCTATTGGCGATTATTTTGGCAAATATCTTATATAATACTGGGAGCAAACTAATGGTCCTATAATTTTTCAATTCTTTAACGTCTCCTTTTTTGTGGATTAGTATAATGTCTGCATTCTTCCAGTTTTCTGGGACCCTTGCAGTCGATATACACTTCGTATAAAGAGCCGCCAGTTTTCCAAGCATTATGTCTCCTCCATCTTCGATTAAATGGATTGTTATTCCACCTTCTCCTCCCGCTCTTCATCGTTTCATGTCTTGCAGGGCCCTTCTGACCTCATCGCTAGTTATAGGAGAGTTTCTGTATCCTGTTCATTACTGTTTCTAAGTGAGGTATCGTGACTCCTCTGGGTACTGTATACAGGTCAGCTTAGAATTTTTCCGCTGCTTTTACTGTATCTTCGAGATTGCTTATGATATTATCCTTCTTATCTTTTAGTGCATACATCATGGTTTGTCCTTTGCCAGGTTTCTTTTTTACTGATTTCAGGCTGCGTTCATTTTTTTACGGCTTCTTCAGTCTTTCTCATGTTATAGTTTCGAATATCAGTTATTTTCGCCTTTTTTTTCAGTTTTGACAGTTCCGCGAATTACGTAACGGTGTGCGGCCGCCAGTCCCACACAACCGCGTAGAGCGCAGGACTCTGCGATTATAGACGTACTGCGCTCACCGAGAAAGGTTAGAAAAACACCCACATAAGCACATCAGAGAAGTGGCTACGTGAGGCGGTTCGACCGATAACTGTAGAAGCGTCATTCAAAGCAAGCAATTATTCTCCACTTCCGGCGGCGTTTCCTCTACTTCCTTTTTAAATAAAAAGATGTTGATCCATAAATATTCTCATAAACAACGTTCAACATTTTTGGTTGTAGCGTTGGCTCTCTCCCTTAGTAGATCGCTTAATTTCTCAACTGCTTGCGATTTTTGTTTCCAGTTGCCAATATTGCACGAAAAGTGCTATACAATTAGGGAAAAACAGACGAGGTAACGGGCAACAGTCATCTTGCTTATGGGTTTAAGGGTTATTGCAGGGTTTCATGATGGACGCTCTTTCACATTATTTTATTTCCCACCTTATCTAACCCATATCACGTGTATATGGTTCCGGGCATCTGCCAGCGTAGCGGCGAGCCGTAACTCAAGGAAATAATGAAGCAAAGGGAAAGGTTAAACGCAATTGGCGTTTTCTCCGGCCGCAACTCGTTCCATGAGAGTATACAGACCAGCTAAGTAACAGCCGCATCCCTCTCCTGGTCCCAGGATTAGCCTAAACAAAAAAGGTTGAACTAACAAAAGAAACAGCTATGCGTGTGACGGTTGAATAGATGGTGACAGAAAGTGAGAGAGGCACATAGGAGAGATGCCTCGAAATAGATGGTGACAACTGAACGCATCTCGAGTTAATCGCGCGGGTGCGTAATCTATGAGAAAACTGTCCTTCACATTACAAGAGATGCCGATAACTACCGCCATCTAAAAGGAGTGAAAAAGGCAGTATAAGGCTGACCGATGAATAGCTGCCACGTCTCAACATTAATCTGGCGGCGCTTTAGGAATGTGTGAGGAGTGGTGGCGTGGGTGGGGAGGGGGGGGGGTATGCCACTTGATTTCGGGGGGGGCCCGGGGGGGCCCGGGCCCCCCCGGGCCCCCCCCTGGGTACGTGCCTGAGTAGTGCGCTCTAGTCTGCTACTCTGCACTGGGGAAGAGGGAAGGGGAGTGAAAGTATTGGGATGGATGATGATGATAAGAGAAGTGGTGAGTGCTTATGTACATGAGACAGTTGCCTCACTAGAGCCGCTCGTCGAGCTTGGTGTCCTGCAGGAACTTCAACAATACTTTTGTTGCACGCACTGAAATTGCAGTGTCAGTCCATGGGCCGAGGATAGCTTCCTCCGACAGTACTGGTCTGCCAACGCTGGCTAGGAAACTGTCTAACGTCCTTCGCTCCAGCATATATGCTGGGCAGTCGCACAGTACGTGTTGCAGTGTTTCGGGCATCTGGCAGTGTACACAATCAGGGTTGTTGAAGTGAACACATTTGCCATGGGCACGGCAGCACCACAAGAAACACATTTTTACTACGAAAACATTTCCCGTAATCCTTCCTCACCTGGGCGAGAAAGATGAAGTGGTTCGTGAGCGCCATGCTCACTGCGGTGCGGCCGTGTGCCGACGATCGACAAGTTGCTCCATCTATACGCAGTTGGTATCGCTGTCATCTCAGTTGCAGAAGGGAAGCGGTAGGATGCGCTCTCCCGCCAGTCCATCTCGTCGAGGACTGCGCCGGACAGGGTGCGCATCCGCTGTGTTTCATGGATTTCAGCAAACGGAAGATCAAGCAGCGAAGCCGGGCCATGATCCTGTTTGCAGGCGTTGTGGGGCAACAAAACACCAACGACCTGGACGAGAAAGATGAAGTGGTTCGTGAGCGCCATGCTCACTGCGGTGCGGCCATGCCCAAAGTTGTTGTTGTTGTTGTTGTTGCTGTTGTAACTCACCGACCCGGGTGTGGTGACACGCTGTCCACCGGGCATAATTATCAAAAAAAAGTTGCACATGTGCAGCCTCTGAGTGCATGCGCAGAAGCAGCTATGCGCGTTCAAGCTTCTAGTATTGTGGTAAGATATTAGCATTGCTCCCGCGCCCTAGACAGCCTCGACGGGGCTGTGCGTATAGTTCGAAAAAGGTTTTCCATTTCCTCTTTACTGTGTTTTTCATTTCGTGCTCGTTTCGTTTCTCAAACACTGGCACGTTTTTCGTTTGCCATGTTACTTTCTTCATTCATTGGTGTCCCTAATTATCTTCCTTCCAAATTATTTTCTTTCTGAATCATTGATCTCCCTCTATGGCTTTAAATTTAATGTTAATTTATCCTAATTGAATAACCAATTACTTGGTATCCTCTTTTACTACTTTGATGTTTTTCTTCCTCTTCGTTTCACAACTACAATTATTATTATCCTTATTAATAATGTTATTGTTTTGTTTCATAAAACAACCTTCATCTTGACTCATCACACATTATGGGTAAATGTCGTATATAATTCATAATAACCATGTTCATCGCGGTCATTCCAAAATTGAGGCATTACAACCTGCGGAGAACGTCGGCTTTGCCGCACGCGTTCTTCTAACACCAGCGCCCGAAGAAGAGACTGCCGAAGACGGAGACGAAGTGAATGATGCGGCCCCGAAAGGTCCGTGCGGAGACATCCAGTGCTTCGGATGATGAATGCGAAAGACACATCCACGACCGCTCGTCTGAGGAAAGCGAGAAAATCGCTGTTGGAAATGAGCCAGGTGCAGTATAGTGTCGCCCCCTGTCAGATCTATGTGTCATCGCACATGTATGTTTTGTAGTTGTTTAGCTAGATGGCGCACCCCCCTTCTGTCATGTGACGAGCATTGGACCAATCGGGAGGGGCCATCCGGCGTTCGAAGCCTTTATTAGTAATAAACGGCCGCGGCTCGGTCGAGTCTTCGTTCCGGTTTTCATCGGGAGCAGTTCGCTCCGAGTCTCCTTCACTGCGCCGGCGCCAGCCGCGCGTTCGCTGGTCGGGGCCCCCCGCTTGCCTGCCGCTGCCGACACAACGCCAGGTTTCGAGGAGGAACCAGGTTGCCTTCCGAACCCGTGCCGTCGAGGAAGCTAGAAGTGCCCCGAGAGCGAGTCGAGATGCGTGCCCGCTGCGCTCGCCTCACTACCGGTGGCAAGGCAGCTTCAGTGGGCGACGTCGAACCCGGGTCTGCAATCGAGCACCCCGCGGAGCGACCCGATTTACTGGTGCGGAAGAAACATACAGCGGATAACGACGAGCGACGGTCCGAACACAGAGGTAGGCGCCACCGCGAGATGTCCCGTAGAAACGAGGCCCCTGGTAAACGAGCAGCGCCCGGCTTCCACCTTTCTGGCACAGAGGCCGCCCTCGACGAGCCCGAACCCTTCGCAACGCCACTGAAGCACAAACGACTGTTCGCTCCTCGGCTGCAGGATCGAGAGGGACAAAGTACCGAAACGGAACTGCTCAGCTACGCAACTGAGAAAGATAATTATTCTGGTCAGGTAAGCACATCGAATAGGACTGCGGCTGACCATAAAAAAGTAAAGAAAAATCCGTCTACCACGTTTTCTACTATATGCATTCGTTCTTAAACACTCAAAAATTACTGCAGCAATGCAGATTCGGTCTGCTGGTCTTTCAGGCTTGTAGTTTCTATATTTACATTTCGCTATATGCACAGATAGGTGAATTAACATTCTGGGTAAAGCGATATAATGAATGTAGAGACTTGAATGAAGAAGCTATCCATCCCGCACACCACATTCTATGACGTCACTCTCGCTTGCTTCGTTTCTTGACGGGACTTCGTTCGATTAACTTGTTAAACGTCACTCGCAATCAAACCTGTGTTCAATTGATTTATCAATCACTCGGCATGTTCCAGGACAGAGCTGTGGACAAGACACATAAGTGCTCCTGGAGGACCTGTCCCAGCGCCATTTAGAACATGGCCATGCGTAATATTTTCAGTGCCTGCTGCCTACGCTACATTTGATGACTTAATTTGTCGATCCGTCTACTCGTATTGTCGCGTCCTGGTGATCGATAAAACGCAAACATTGCTAAGAATATGAGTTACGAATAAACTCTTTAAAAACAATACACGCGCGACAATATATTGATTCATTAGGTAAAGAATGTGCGTTTTGAACCTATGCTGTTCTATATGCTGAATCTATGCTGAATCTATATGAATGATAATTTTTTTTTATTTGAATATACTGCAGGCCCTTCACGGCCCGTGCAGGAGTGGTACAGAGATGCAATGGAAAAAAATCACGATGACAAGTCAATACACTGAATGCAGTTAATAAAAGAGTCGATGTTATTGCAACACACAATATCGTTAGTTAACTTGTTCCACTGGGAAATGGCTGACGGAAAAAGGGAATGCTTGTGAACATTAACGTGACTTGGGGGAAGATAGATTGTTTCGGAGTGATTAAGTCTGGTTGAACGTTTAGGAGGATCTTGGAGGTAATGAGAACGTGCTATTTGGAAATGACCATGGTATAATTGATAGATGAATTTTAGTCGCGAAATTACTCTTCTCTGCGAGAGAGGGTCCCCATAAAAAGCACTTTAATGTCACCATGAATGAAATCCATGCGCCCTAGGTAATTTCGGCAAGCTTTACCGCGAAAAAGGGCTACAAAGGGGCACTGCAGATAAGTATGAGGAAGATAGGTGACCACGCATCCGAACTCGGAATGCGCTGTTTGTGAATATTGGTCGTAACAATTGCTTTCGAGGTTAGTCGTGCAATAAGGTTTCTACTGGGGCTATTTAACATGAAATTGTTCTGTTTACTGCGCTATACTGTACACAATGGACAAACAAAGGAGATTGGTACATATGTGCGCAAAGCTTCAACTTTTAATATTTGCAAGCCCACGTCAAGTACGTATATATCCCCACGATAGGGTGACCGAAAGTAAGTAGAAAACATTATATGAGAGACAAACCAAGCTAATCAATGCACATCTGGGGCCGTATTCTAAACGTTTGCCTTCCGCGATAGTTTCACCACTGCGATAACCACGTTCAATAAACCAAGCGACTGCTTAAGCGTGACGTCAGCGTGCACTACCAACGCGCGCTGTCGAACGCTTCAGATCGCATGAGAGCGTGCACCGTGCGTGCTCAGAGCGGCTCGGGTGTGTTGTTTTGGAGTGTACCGGCCGCAGTACGGGTTCTGTGCACTGACTACGGTTGGTTACAGCCACTTTAGGTAAAATAAATGGAAAAAGGAAGTGTCAAAAGCTTTATTTTATATAGATCATCAAATATCGCAGCGAAACAACGCATGTAAGACGCCATCAAAAAGGCTTCCACTCCACTGGAGTGTACTAGAAGGCTTTGTTCGCACGCCGATCCTAAGTGGAACGCCAGCTGATGCATTCTTAAACAGACTGTGGGTGTGACTAACATGGAAATGGTGCTAGTCTAAGAAGTTTTCCTAAGCTAACGTCCCTTCACCGCTGCTCGGGTTCAGTTTAGCAACTCTAAATTTTGCCAGTGAATTATAAAAACGTAATTGGTGTACCTTATTAATTAGCCATCTAAATATTGCGACTACTACATGTGATGCCTTCATTGGATCCACCTGAAGGCCTTGATTGCTCTGTATTGTCCCTGTGAATAAAAGAAACGTACATGTTAATGTTCGAAGAAAGAATGAGCGTAAACGGGTGTCCGAGCTGCTTTCTTTTTCTTTTAACTGATCGGGGACCAACTAATCAAACGCTCCATTTTACTGAAACATCCCAGGTTTTCCCATTTGAAAGTAGCGTAACGGCATCGGCGAGCTCAGGTCGTACTGCGTGCACGAGGCTGTCGCGGAAGTGGGAAGTCCACCCGCCACCAAGGCCCCTCGGAGTGGGGCCGAGGCGTTGTCGGACGAAGGCGGCACCAGCATCTCGGCCGGTGCAGCTCGCAAGAGCGGCCGATGGAAGGAAACCGCAGACCTTAACAGCACGCACATGAACCGCGCCGTTCTCGTGGCCATCCTGTGCGCGGCATTCGCGGTCATCGTGGCAGTCCTTGCGCGGCACGTCGTGACGCAGAGGTCGGATGGCGCCTGCTTCTCGGCTTCTACCTGGCTCAAGGTGCGCGACGACGTGCGTACAATGAATTACACGATGATTCCGCTGCAGCGTCAAGAAAAGCGAACAAAGTGCAAAGACCATAGCGCGAGATTTCCAGGCTTCAAATCCTGCTTGTTTTGCCCTTTGCTTTAGTACTGGTGGCGAGGACTTACGGAGTCGCCATCTGTCGGAAGCGTCCCCCTGGCGTAGTATGAGGGATCACGCGGCGCGCTGCTCATAGGTTTGGCCTACCGCGCTCAATAAAAACACCACGAGGCAGCCCTCTTGTGCATTTATGTAGGTACTCTCAAAACTAGGGAAGTTTTTGACTGTCGATATAACAATCTAGGGCAAACTGAAAGCACAGAATCGCTTACAGACGCTATCTCTAGACACACGCTAATACGTACAGTTAACGCCACTGCGCGGTCGCCGCGATAGCGCTTCCTGAGCCGGCTTCTTGCGTGAAAGATAGGCAAACGCTGAGAGTGGGCTATGTGAAATATGTTCTTATAGTGCATTGTCTGTATAACCAAATGGGGCATAACAAAATGAAGCCTCAATGAAGCGAACGCACGGGCTCGCAGTGACCGACTGCGCGTCTGCATGCATGTCCGGGCACAATGTTTTGCTTTCGTTCTGAGCGCGTTTTCGCACCTTGCTGTGAGCTTCAGGCCGCAGCATATGAGCATTTGACAGCACACCAGCAACCATTGTTGCGTGGACGATATCAGAACTGTTCAAAAATAATTTCATAATAGAGGCTTCGCCGCCTACGACGACTGTGATGTGCCATCGCAACGATTCAATTTTTTTTTTGCCTTCTAGATGCTTGGACATTTCAATATTATTTCTCATGTTGCGTCGCACTGTATGTTTATCGGCCTTCTCGGCGTGCGATTTCCCTCTGCTTATTTTTAGTGATCCAGTGCATTAATTCATAACACAAACATGACCACATGCCATGCCTTTTTTTAATGTGCGTCTTGCCGCTCCCTTGCCGTTCCAGTGAACTTGCCAGTATCGGTCATGAACAAGTTCACAGACCAAATCTTCATGACAGTAGCCGGGCAGCGGGCGCGGGCGAGCGTCTTAATGCACGTTTTCTGCTACTCACCGAACATCGCGCAGTCCCGGCGCCGTAGCAGAAATCTTCCATGCGTCTGTGCTTGCTGCATACCCGAGTTGTAGCCGATGGCTGTCTGCCGGTTCTAAGCTTCGCCAGCCAAGCTTCACGCTGCTCCTTGCCCTTCGGTTACGTGCGAATAAGGCTTACATCGCGCTATGTTGCGTACGTCTGGCACTGAGGCACCGAGCCTACCATGCTGCACGCCACCAAAGGCAGCCACTACTTACTATAGTGATTTCAAATGTTTTCAAGCAGACACGCAAGGCGGTAAAGCCTCACCACTTTATCAGAACCGCTGCGCAGGTGGAACGTTTAAACTTTCGTTTTCAGCTCGCTTCGGCGCTTCTGAAGCAGCCGACGCAGCCGCTGTGTCCACGTGACCTGGCCTCATACCACGTCACGCCGATAGTGGCACCAGCTTTTCCAGTGGTGTAGCTCGCCCCCAATATTAAATACAGGGTGTCCCACATAACTTGAGCCAAGTATTCAAAAACGAAAGGCGCGTCGGAAGCGAATTGAAACGAACGCGCACTATTTGTAATAGCCTAAAGTAACGCAGACAATTTTTTGCTTTCCTCGTAACTCGCTAAGTAATTAAGTTTAATTCCGCAACTTTTCAATTATTGGCTGCGGACCCCAAGTATGATAGGCAGATTTGTAGAGCACCTTGAGAAACCACCAACTGAGTTGTTTGTTTTACGATGCGTCGCACGTAGTCCGCCCCCCCCCCCCCCCCCCCGAGTTGCAATGAAAGCCCGCGAAATTTGAAAAAAGCCACGTGACGGAGCGCCTTCGCAGCGGTATCGTGCTGCTCTCAACATGCGTTCGGTGAAGAACGTCGGCTCCCGTCGGGTCACGGCGAAAATGCATGCAGCTGGTCGTGTGCTGTCGATGAGATAAAGAACGCCCTGCAGTTTCCTCGTTGCCAGTCATGATGCAGCTGACCTTGTTCACCGAACGCACGCTTGAGAGCAGCACAATCCACTGCGCAAGCGCTCCGTCACGTGGCTTTTGTCATATTTCGCGGGCTTTCTTTGCAACCCGTAAGAAAGGACTACGTGAGATCGTAAAGGAAACAACCCGATCGGTGGTTTCTAATGGTGCTCTACAAATATGCGTATCATATTTGGGGTCCTCGGCGAATAACTAAAAATTGGGTAATTAAACCAAATTAGTGAGTTAGGGGAAAAACAAAAAACTGTGAGTTATTTAGGCCATTTCAAATAGAATGTGTTTTGTTTAATCCGCTTCCTGCGCCTTTAATTTTTAAATTCAAGGCTCAAGTTGTGTGCGGCATCCTGTACATTCTCTGTACCTTTCTACAGGACTTGAAAATTGGTTTTGTTCGGCACAGACTGGCTAGAACGTTTCCTTCCAAATTGGTCAAAGTGTCCTGCGATATGTCTATTTACCTTACACTCCCTGAACTGGTTCAGGATGTGCATGTCGCTTTTTTAATTCTTGACTGCAACTTGGCGGAATCAGCATGGTGCGAGTCATTTTCACGGTGCCGGCTTCGTACATAACGAGTTCACAGCCTCCCCCGCAATTGTCGCCTACGGTTACCCTACGAATGCACGGTGGCTCTGGGACTGGCCCCCCGCAGTGGCTCAGTAGGGGCGACGAAGCTCTGCTTCGGAGCACGAGGCCCCTGGTTCCATTCCTGGGTGCCGCAGCGACCAGAATCTAATATGCGGAGATACGTTTGTTAAAATTCGGGTGCGCCTAAGAAAAAAGCTATTAGGTTAAACTCAACGTGGGGATCCCTCCACTACAATGTCCCTCACGGCTTCTGTGTGGCGTTGAAGTGTTACACACCAAGAATATTTCGGAGACTGTACCTACCGGTTGCCGTGTAATTACGGCGATGTCGGGTTTGATTACTTGGATTCGTACCTTTGAGGCAGCAGTTAGCTAAACGGCATCTCCCACAACTTCTGTTCAGGAAATGGACAAGCAGTGTAACTCTGCCGACTGCCTTACTGCCGTGAAGTTCATCGCCGCTGCCATGAACGCTTCGGCCGCGCCTTGCGCCAAGTCCTACACGCTCGCGTGCGGTCGCTGGCGGTCGTCCGCGCCGGCCTCGACGATCGAGCCAGGCTGGACGTCGCCCACCGATGGCAACGCCTCGTGCACGGCGTCCATGAGAAGTGACTGCGTGGCCCCCGCCAACGAGAGCTTGTTGCGCGCTGCGCAGGAATCGGCGACCTCTGACGTGCAGGTCAGTCACGTGGGCAAAGTCTACGCACCGTGCCTGGCATCCTTCGTTGACAAGGTGAGTACAAGCACGGTGCATGTTAGTTCCCCAAGTCGCAACACTATACGCAGCCGAGCTTGTTTCGGTAAAGCGTTCGAAAGCCGAGCTCAGAGATGGTAGGTGAGGGCAGAAAAATGCGAGCAGCTGTGGGTTTGTTGCTGTGAAATGTTGAGAGCCCCCTTGTAATAAAATAAATTGTCAACAGGTTTCTTTCAAAGTGTCCTGTAGTATTCTCCGAGTGTACTGACGCTGGCGGGAAGGCTTTGCCAAACAGATACCTGAGCCACAGAAGTGGAATCAACAGATAAATTTGCCGCAGATAAATTGACCCAGAGGGCGGCCCGGCGGGTTTCTCCGGAAATTAGGCGGTCAACATCTGTTCATTTAAAAACGAAGTAGAGAAAACGTCGCCGGAAGTGGAGAATGATTCTGTGTGTTTTTGATGACGCTTCTACAGTTATCAGTCGAGCGCCCTGGCGTAGCCACTTCTCTACTGTGGTTATGTGGGTGTTTTTCTAAGCTTCCACGGTGGGCGCAGTACGTCTAGAACCGCAGCGTCCTGCACTCTACGCGGCTGTACGGTACTAGCTGATGGCCACGCATCGTTACGCAACTGACAAAAAAAGCAGTACGAGTCGAGTCGGCACTTAACTTGGTAGAGCAGTAAACGAAGGATCCAAAAGAACTGTGATTGTTTCGGAAATACATATTTTGCTATAATTATTCCAGAGATAATTCAAAAAACGCTACTAGGAATCTTTATTATACAATTTCGCTTGTTTACTTGTTCTTGGCAGTGTTGTTCCAGCGTTTGTTTCTTGCGCGGGTACATTTGATGTGGTTCCTTGTTGGCCAAGTAAAGGAGATGTGTATGTCAGAGGCTGTGGGACACAACTTATTTCATCTCTCTTTTGTGGGGTTAAGCGTCTTTATGGCGAAGGGTGGACAGTATTCACATCTGTACTAGTAAAGGTATCCCCCCCCCCCCCCCGCATCTTTTGCAAAGAAAGGTCACCTTGGGTTGGGCCCCCGAAAAGATATTCTGAGTACGTGCCTGATTTGCCGGCTTTTTATCCACTCGGCGGTGTGCGGATAAATTAGTCGAGCATGACAGGATGCTTTGCTTTCCCTAATTGGCTTGTTAGTGTGCGCTAAGATTCAATTTAGTGGGAGAAAGAGTTTAGAATGCTGGTTCGCCAAGATCGTGCTTGGTCGGCTACCCCACATCGAGGGAGGTGTAAGCGGCAAAAAGGATAATGTGTAAATAAAGTCAATGACAGCCTTAAGCGCCCGAGAATACCCCTGACCGACGTAATGGCAGCCGCAGTACCTAATTAACACTAGTTTCATTTCACCGCTGTCCCTAGAATTGCGTCTACTGAGATTATTTGAATTATTACTCTGAAGAAAAAAGCAATTTGGGCAGAAACCATCGACAACGATTGCCAGTGTAAGCGAACAGCACGAAAGAACGAACGAACAAACGAACGAGCGAAGAACGAGCGAGTGAAAGAACGAACGAACGAACGAACAAAAGAACCAGCCAGAAAGTGAACGAATAAACGCCTTCCTTGCCAAAGCTCACGCTCCACAAAGCTCACGCGCGACACTCGTGACACTTGCAAGGGACACTGCAGAGCGACAGCTGGTCCGTTAAGGCTAGTAAACAGCGTTGCCATTTTAGCGATGTTGTCGCTAGATGTAGCAAGCTTTTGTTGTTTTAATTGTAGCCACAATTTTTTTTAGTGACTACCGATTTTTTATAGCGACACGACCGGACAATATCGCGACATTTTAGCGAGTGCAAGTCAAAAATTTTCATTTGAGAAACAATTTCTTGAACGCACTGTTTAATTAACAGCTACAGCTAGGTGGCCGAAATTGGGATTACGGCTCATATGCTCTCTGACCACAATGATTTAACAGCGGCTCCACTAACGGAGGCCGTACGCTGGCGTCCATTAATTTTCTTTGACCCACCAGATTTTACGACCACACCTAAGTTCCGCTGGACGATCGTATTTTCGCTTTTGTATTAAAACTTTACGGCAAGATCTGCTGTGGAGCTCTATAGTGCACGTAATAGCACGCTGAGCAGGGCGCCGAAACTGAAGTATGCTCAGAAATTCAGACAAGTGGATCGAGGACCCACTTTTGTGCAACTGACTCTTCTGCTAGAGCACGAAGAGAAGAACCTTGCTGAATGTAAATATTGCAAGCACACCGAACTAAAAAAAAAAAAGCATGCCAGAAGCAAGAAGCATTAAGATGCCTCAGCATCTGGCACGTCGAAGCAGCCGCATATGATGTTTCCAAAAGCCAGCACCACTTCGTATAGTGTAGCTGAACGCGCTCTTTATTGGTGAACGCTGCAGAATTGCTACGGCTGATTATCTAGCGCATGTGATAAAGCGATAGCTTTACGACAGCCCTACATCGAGGGACTATGCAGCGAATTGCATGAAAACGCTGCAGCGCTGTAGGCTTGCATAATGTACTCTTCCCTCATATTCAAGTGGATCTCGTTGACGATTTTGGACAGAGCAGGTTCAGTTTAATTACAGACGAGTCTGCTGACACTAGCATGACAAAGCACTTGCTTGTGTACTTATTTATAACAGCGCAGTTAACGGGAAAATAGTGACGAGCATTCTTTTTGAGCGTTTGAGGCCTGCAATGCAGACGCAATTATTAAGGGAATCAAGAGCAATGACAAGGACTTCAACCACAAGCTGTGCAGTCTGGTAGGAATCAGAATGCACAATGCAAGTGTAACGACCGGAGACTGTCATTCATTACAGCTAGCCGTACCTGCAACTGCAGTGTGGCGGGGCATTTTCGTGGGAACCTTACGTACCTGATTGGTTACGTATATAACTGGTTTTCGAAGTCACCTGCTCAACAGGTGGCTTACAAGAAGCTCTGTAACCCTCTGAACCAACGAGGGTCACTACCCACTGGAATATGTGCGCGGTGGCGCTCAATAGAGCAAGCTACATGGAGAATTTTCGATCATTGGCTGGAACATACGACGCACTTTGAACTTGTAAGGTGAGTTGACAGGTGCTATAAAGCGGATGTTCTATATGCAATGTATTCAAACGACGCAAACCAGGCGTACCTATTTATACTGAAGCCTCTGCTCGTGGATCTGGTAGCAGTGAATTAGTTTGAGGTGAAAGATGCTGATCGAACAAAGTTGGAAATGAGGACACACTGCGGACCCAGTGTGTGCACTTTCTGGCGTCCCTTTGCAACATTTATGCCAATAGCTTCCTGACAATATTCAAATTTGGGGGATTCTTGCTCTGTTCTTAGTTGCTTTCGAAACCACTGTCTATGTGGCCACCATTAATTCCTATACTCGAAGCTATGGGTGTGGACGCTTGACATATCGAAGAAATAGAAAGTCAACGAGGGATGACTACTTGCGCTGAATTCACAAACACGCACACAACAAAATATGTTTTCATGAGGTAATGGCGTTCAAAAATGTCGTCTGAACAGAAACCAATGAGTGTCTCGCGAATTTTGCGTTTACGATACTTGTGATGTCCCACTGATATGCCTACAAGGAACAATTATTCGGTGACCTCAAGCTGGTGAATACAAACCTATGGATGAAGCATATCCAGCTTGCCTGGATATCAGGGTTTAATTCGCGCGGGGGCGACCACATGGCGTATTCACTTGAAGCTTTTCATTCTTCCCGCCATGACGTAGTGATGACGTCAACGAAAGAAAAATGAGAATTAAAAGCTATTCTGGAGGGCACAGAACATCACTACGAATCCTGTCCCGCCGGCATTATCAGTTTTCTTGATAAAGAGTTGTCGCTACTCGGTTGGAAATGCCTTACCATGCTGCACTCTACACTCTTAAAACGGTTGCACCCTTTGGGGTGTATATTTGTCCCACAACAATAATCGTCATCTGCCTTGCTTGCGTTTCCTTTCTTGAAAGCTCGGCGCTCGCTACTTTCCTGTCGAGAAGCTGCGTCACACTGATAACGCGCATACCGTTCGTGACTGGGAAGTACCGGGCTCGTAGCGTTAATGGAAACAGGGGCAAGACAGATGACGATTATTGTTGTGGGATTAATATACACCCCAAAGGGTGCAACAGTTTTTAGAGTGTAAGAGAATTTAGTCGCGGCATGCAAACCAAACGATTATTGATTCCAGGGGCCGAATGTGATAGCGGTTCAGCAGGGAACCGGTTCACTTGGCCTCATCTAATTGGTCAAAATTTTGCTTGCGTAAGAGGCTGTCAGAGACAGCAGGGCGGCACCGCAAATTACGATCACGTCACGCATTTGTCAATCACTTCCAAAGCGAACTCGTCTGTGGCTAAAAGCGGAGCCGGCGAAGGGGTATAGTCCGCTTTGGGTTCCGTTGCTGTGGCTTGGCTGTTGGCTGGCGACCCGGGCCGCGCGACCCTGGAGACACGCGGGTGTCGCGCGCGCCTGCGTTGGTTGCTTTGGAGGCTATCATTTGCCTTCGTCGCCTCCTTGGCTTTGCTCTTCCCGTGTCGACCACTGCTGGAAGTGCGATACGCGTTCGAAGAAATGACGGATTATGAGTTGCACCGCCCCTGCCGGCTTTCTAAGTATACCTTTTGCAGGCTACGCTATCAATTGGAGGAGACGCGGGTGCAAGCGTACCAGTAGTCATTCCACGCAGAGGAAGCGTGGAATGACTACTCATCACCACCGGCCTGCAGCTCCCACAAGTCGGTCGGAAGCGAAGCATTCATGGGAATGTCCAACATCTCTGCTGCCGACACCGCCCACGAAGTTGCTCTCGCAATTACTGTGTTGGCCGGTAGAAGGGCTGGGTCAGCTTTCCCGTGACCTCCGCTTCAGAGCCAATGCGACGGAAATATTTGCATGGTGAGATTGAATTCCCAGTGCTAACGCCAGCGTGAATAGCTCGCAGATCACCATTCAGCAATCAGAAGGGTTCAGCCTAGGCTGGTCCAGCACTTCCTTAGTTCGGCTGATAAAACTATACAATCAGGACGGGAAGATCTTATGGAGATCTTTCATTTGGCTGCCCTTTTTTTTCTCTAGTTAGGGAGTGCCGAACTTTGTTCCTCAATTTCACGGCACAGCCCGCACCGTCAGCACCACGCTCTTCGATTTTCGGGCAGGCAATGCAGGGCCCCTATATCGTAATGTTCGATTTCAAGTTCCATTGCTTCTATCACGCGACGCGCCGTGGGGCAGATCGCAGGGATAGCGGCAGCGCGGCGGCGGGCGAGTCATGTCCGAACCGATGACGAAGGGTGAAAAAAGAAGGAAAATTGATATAGTCGGCTAGTAAAGGTGGCCCTATGAACCAGCTCGCGGTTTTGTCACGCTAGCTACTTAAGCTGGCATTGTGTTCCTGTTGCGTGCATCGTGCAAGCTTCTGGTAGCAGACGACATAACGCTGCGCTCTGCCAACTCCTTTACGCTTGCGATGCCGCCTGTCGGCTGAGAAAGAAAAATAATTACATTAATAAATTACTTCTGCATTGCCTAAATACCCGGCACCACACCTATATACTTTAGAACTTGCCGTATAATATTTAATTTATATTTTATATTTATTTAGCAAGCAGAACCATTCTGCAGTTCCTCGATTAGCTCGTCATATAATGACGTACATGCACTTCAGAGGTGGCACCCTTTCACCTGTTGGTGGCGTCCTCCCCTTCTTCCAGCAGTGGCTTAGGAGTGGCACATTTAGTGACGTAAGCGGCGAAGTGAACGGTTTGTTTTCCGAACCGTTATAAGATTTCGCCCCAGGTTTCGCAAAGGCTTCCCTAGAGGCTGCCATGGTTATTAATTTTTTAATGCTTCGAAGACAACGGGCTAGGATAATCATCGGAAGCACTCTGCGACTTTCATTCAGTCGGAACACATTCTTAGCGTCCAATTATCGCACAGCGTGTACGAGAGACGCCGTCGTGCACGGCTTTTCATTTTGACCTATAGGTTTCATTAAAGCGCCCCCAATTATGTCCTTAACAATTTGGTTATTCGTGCTAATTGGCTACCGAAGCAGCTGCAAATCGAGAAAACCTGCTGAAGTATTAAGATGGGTGGGCACGTGAACAAGCTGGTTTTGCACCTTGAGGCAAAAGGCACGACACAAGATTTGTCAAAGTCCATCTGTGTCATCGTCTGTTAGCAGGTTACGGCCGAAGCTACTCACAATACCACGTCATACTTACTGATCGTGTGCCGGGCCAGGTACACCTTTGGGTATGACATATACAGTACTTGCAGTCAGTTGTCGAAGTATTGTCTTGTCACGGTTATGCATGTGCGTGAAGGAAGACCGCTATTTACGAATATTGTCCAGTAATATATGCAGAATATGTCTGTTCTCCATATCGAACGCCAAAATGGCTGCCCACATCTCGATGGCCTCGCGCACAATTCCTCACACTTGCTCGTATTCAAGAGTTGTGCGGCTATCAACGACATCATTAGGATTTTCCGCAGTTTCAGGAGGGTGACAGTCGGAAAATGAGATAAATTATGTGCATCCTTTTTGCGCTAGAATCGCTGCAAGCCATCGAAGAATCACACCGTTGAGTTCATTGTATTTGTATTCAATACGATGGAGTCCGCGTCCTAAATTTTGTAATGGTAGGCAGCACGAAAACTTATGGGGACACTAGACCAAACAACACAAGTGCTACAGGAAACGCTTCGGAAAACACGAATCGCAGGAACATCGGCTTGATCCACAAAATAATACTTAACCACAGATACGGCCGTACTTGTCATCTGCCTCCAAACAATGCCAGCGTATAATCGCTATCTCACTCACCTATGCCTGTTTTCAGCAGGCTTCCAGTGAACGACTACAACCTCACTGCAGATCGAAAAGCTCTGCTAAAAACTGTTCCAAGAAGTTTCCCGCGTTACCACTTCATGAGTAGATAATCCGATCGGTGCGCTTTCCATTGCAGTCAATGAAAGTGGATACCATGAAAATTGGTTGTCAGTATCTTTAAGCTGAACGCGATCTTGCTTTTTCTTTTAAGTCGCACGATTGCTTTCATATCGCAATCGATCACCGCAGCCCATCCGAACCTCGGGAACTGGTTCCTTACCGCGCTCTTTATTTATTGAGTGTCCGCGACATGACGCCCTTCTTTCCTCCCCTTTTCGAACTCTTCAGTGAGGGTCAGTATAAATCCCCCATTCACTATTTATATCTTCTTACTTTCTTTTGCGCCTGGAAATTATATAAAAGCCGATTCCTATTTACATGCATTTTGTCCACAGAAATGCCGGAATCTGACCGAACATCTATATAATCAACACTTTCATGAGAGGGAAGTAGTGTCATCTACCCAATTAGGAGTGGTTCATAGACACAAAGGAAACCGAATATGCCTTAGCTCAGATGGTAGAGCCGTTTGCGGGCTTCCTCAGAACTTACTTGCCATGATAAACAGCTGTTTTAAGAAACGCATTATTTTTTACTTAAATTTGAAATTCCGAACTCTTCAAATCAAAAAAGCGTAGTTAACTTCAGTCGCTTATATACGATGCAACCAGAGAGATACAGTGCTGAAGCATTGAGATGAAATTTCGTTACGATGAAGATAATATTCAAAAGGCAAAGAGAATGAAAATGAGCCTGAATGATGTAATGAATCTGTCATGGCATGGTGGACATAAATGTCTCATTAAAATCCCCTGACCAAGTTTGAGCACTGCAAACTATCAAGCTCGGAGCGTAGATCGCTCTTTGACGATCGTGCCTGCAAAGTAAGAAACAGCTGCGTTGAAAACGGCTGAAAATTCAAACAGAAGGCCGTGTGACCTTCCTCTCGACGTAGCTGCGCTTCGAGCGAGAGTCATAGGGGCCCAAGGCCACACGTACAGATGTATTTACGTAAGATGCACTCCTTGCAACGTCATGACCATGGCACGTGACTTTGGCTAACTACACCACACGAAACGCGCACTGCCGTCATTGAAGATGCGCCGCGCAGCAAGATGGGTAGAGAAGAGAAACAATTATGCAGAAGCACCGACGACGACTGTCAGTATAAGCGAGTAGCCCGAACAAAAGGACGAACGAGCGATCTAGCCGCAGTGATCCCCCCCCCCCGCAGCCCTTCCCCGCTGCTGTTGCCCATCGGCGCCTTCCTTCGCCTTGGCGGAGTTCCTTCGCGACAGCTGTGGAGAGTGAGCACTTTCACTTTTGAGCGCAGATCCGCCCTTTCCTGCGTTTCTCGTCGTTGTACCTCGGCTTAATTGAGCGAACGAGCACAGCGAAGGATGAAAGTGCGAAGCGCAGCAGGGGATGAAAGAGCGCGAGGAGAAAAGCTGACTAGGAGCGCGCAGAGGAACCATGATGTGGAAAGCGGAGGAAGAGGATATGGCGAAAGTGGGAGAAGAAAAACGTAGTGCCGCACAAGATAGGTTTTGCGATGGCGATGGGTACGAGATGGCGCCAGAGTAGCGCGCGTCATCTGCTCGCCGATGACGCCACGGATACCATGTATGGAAACAGCGCTGCGTGAGCAGGCACTGAATAAGGCAAATCTGAAATCGTTATGATCTGCTGGTCTCCAGGATCGCTAAAATGGCGAAGCGAATGCGCCATAGAGGCGCCGGTCCCGGGTCTGTGAATCGCGCCCACGCGCCGCCCACGCGCTCGCGATCTCCCGCATTAGCGAGGTCGTACGTGGTACCACACATCGCTCCACTTGCAACGTGCCGCACGAGACAAGTTTTCCATGCCAGCCAATATATCGCGAAATAAAAACATTTGCACCGCTGCGCTCAAATTACGCATTAGGTCGGTGACATTTTTGCTCTCCTCAGGCACGTACCCAGGGGGGGGCCCGGGGGGGCCCGGGCCCACCCCGAAATCAAGTGGCATACCCCCCCCCCCGCCCCTCCCCACCCACGCCACCACTCCTCACACATTTCTAAAGCGCCGCCAGATCAATGTTGAGACTTGGCAGCTATTAATCGGTCAGCATTACGCTGCCTTTTTCACTCCTTTTAGATGACGGTAGTTATAGGCATCTCTTGTAATGTGAAGGTCAGTTTTCTCACAGATTCCGCACGCGTGCGATTAACTCGAGATGCGTTCACTTGTCAACATCTATTCAACCATCACGCGCATAGCTGTTGCTTTTGTTAGTTCAACCTTCTTTGTTTAGGCTGATACTGGGACCAGGAGAGGGATGCGGCTGTTACTCAGCTGGTCTGTACTCTCGTGGAACGAGTTGCGGCCGGAGAAAACGCCAATTGCGTTTAACTTTTCCCTTTGCTTCATTATTTCCTTGAGTTACGGCTCGCCGCGAGGCTGTCAGATGCCCGCAACCATATACACGTGATATGTGTTAGATAAGGTGGGAAATAAAATAATGTGAAAGTGCGTCTATCATGATACCCTGCAATAACCCTTAAAACCATAAGCAAGATGACTGTCACCCGTCACCTCGTCTGTTTTTCCCTAATTGTATAACACTTTTCGTGCAAAATTGGCAGCAGGAAACAAAAATCGCAAGGAGTTGAGAAATGAAGCGATCTACTAAGGGAGCCAAGGCAACAACCAAACTGCAAGGAAAAGTGAATAATAAAAGTTAACCGTTGTTTATGAGAATATTTATGGATCAACATCTTTTTATTTAAAAAGGAAGTAGAGAAAACGCTGCCGGAAGTGGAGAACAATTACTTGCTTCGAATGACGCTTCTACAGTTAACGGTCGAACCGCCTCACGTAGCCACTTCTCTGCTGTGCTTATGTGGGTGTTTTTCTAACCTTTCGCGGTGAGTGCAGTACATCTAGAATCGCAGAGTCCTGCGCTCTACGCGGTTGTGTGGGACTGGCGGCCGCACAGCGTTACGCAATTCGCGGAGCTGTCAAAACTGATCAACAAGGCGAAAATAACTGATATTCGAAACTATAACATGAGAAAGACTGAAGAAGCCGTAAGAAATGAACGCAGCCTGAAATCAGTAAAAAAGAAACCTGGCTTGGGACAAACCATGATGTATACACTAAAAGATAATATCATCAGCAATCTTGAAGATATAGTAAAAGCAGCGGAAAATATCTAAGCTGACCTGTACAGTACTAAGAGGAGTCACGATACCTCACTTAGAAACAGTAATGAACAGGATACAGAAACTCCTATAACTAGCGATGAGGTCAGAAGGGCCCTGCAAGAAATGAAACGATGAAGAGCGGGAGGAGAAGGTGGAATAACAGTCCATTTATTCAAAGATGGAGGAAACATAATGCTTGGAAAACTGGCGGCTCTTTATACGAAGTGTCTATCGACTGCAAGGGACCCAGAAAACTGGAAGAATGCAGACATTATACTAATCCAAAAAAAGGAGACGTTAAAGAACTGAAAAATTATAGGACCATTAGCTTGCTCCCAGTATTATATAAAGTATTTACCAAAATAAACTCCAATAGGATAAGGGCTGGATTTGTCAACCAAGGGAACAGGCTGGCTTCAGAAAGAGATACTTTATAATGGATCACATCCATATCATCACTCAGTTTATCGCGAAATCTGCAGAGCACAATAAGCCTCTCTACGTGGCTTATATAGATTACGAAAAGGCATTTGATTCAGTAGAGATACCAGCAGTCATAGAGGCACTACGTAATCAAGGACTCCAGAACGCTCACGTAAAAAGCTTGGAAAATATTGCTACATGCGTGTGGTATTTGTTTGTTTTAACGAGGCGCGTGGGCGCCATCGCTCCAGAAAAGAGGAGGAAGAACGAGCTGGGCTCGCGCTGTGAATCTAACCGGTCAGCGCGCTGCAACCGTTGTTGTAAATGTAATCTGTAAATAGTTTCTCATCTTACTGACTTTTCCTCCGCGTAAGAATATCTACAGAGGTTCTACAGCTACCTTAATTCTACATAAGAAAAGCAGGGAGATACTTATAGAGAAAGGGGTCATACAGGGAGGCACAATTTCTCCAAAGCTGTTCACTGCGTGCTTAGAAAAATTCAAGCTATTAAACTGGAAAGGCTTAGGAGTAAAGATCAACGGCAAATATCTCAGCAACTTTCGGTTTGCCGATGACATTGTTCTATTCAACAACAGTGCAGACGAGTTACAACAAATGATTGGAGACCTTAACTGAGAGAGTGTCAGAGTGGGGTTGAATATTATTATGCAGAAGGTGAAGATAATGATAAATAGTCGGGCAAAGGAACAGGAGATCGGGATCTCCAATCGGCCACTAGAGACTGTGAAGGAGTTCGTTTACCTAGGTCAGTTAATCACAGGGAACCCTGATCATGCGAAGGAAATTCACAGAAGAATAAAAATAGGTTGGATCGCATACGGCAGACATTGCCAGCTCCTGACTGGAAGCTTACCATTAATATTGAAAAGTAAGGTGTGCACTCAGTGCATTTTGCCAGTACTGACATATGGGCCAGAGACGTGAGATCAAATTAAGAACCGCGCAAAGAGCGATCGAACGAAGATTGCTAGGCACAACGTTAAGAGAGAGGAAGAGAGGGGTTTGGATCAGAGAGCGAACGGGTATAGACGATATTCTAATTCACATCAAGAGGACAAAATGTAGCTGGGCAGGTCATGTAATGCGCCGGTTAGATAACCGTTGGACCATTAGGGTTACAGAATGGGTACCAAGAGAAGGGAAGCGCAGTAGAAGACGGTAGAAAACTATAGATGGTGCGATGAAATTAGGAAATTCGCGGGTGCTAATTGGAATCGGTTGGCGGCAGGACAGGGGTAATTGGAGGTCGCAGGGAGAGGCCTTCGTCCTGCAGTGGACATAAAACAGGATGATGATGATGATGATGGTGATGATGATGATGATGATGATGATGATGATGATGATGATGATGATGATGATGGAGGTGGTGGGCCCCCCCCGAAAAAATATCCTGGGTACGTGCCTGGCTCTCCTTGTCGTGTCAACGTCAACGCCGTCAGCGTTCGATGGAACGCTCGTCTGCGTCTCCGGTGTGTTCTTCGTGGTCGAGAATGCACTATCGATTCGAATTCGCCGCATGGTGACGATGCGGCCGACGCACACGCCCTTTCGCTCATCTTCCCGCACCGAATGAGCGAGCGAGCTAACGAGCGACAGTACATCGTTCCTTATTCCTGACGTACCCTCCCCGCCACTAGTTTAATGAGATCTCGCGCACGGCGCAACCTACTTCTCTCTCCACTTTAACCCCGCCCTTTGCAACTTCCCGGGAGCACGAACCCTTTCCCTCGGCGCGCACCCTCCCCTTGGGCAAGTCAGACCTCCGTCGTACCAATGACATACGGCAAAAACATCCGAAAGGGCCAAAGACATTTGTTCCCTCTAAAAAAAAATTTACAGATCAATGTGGAAATGGACGTTACGCGAAGCATTTGGAGGCCTCCGGTTATCTATTATTTCTTTCCGTACCGCAAAGCGATACCAGGTGGAGCAATGCGTTTGTGTATATTGAGTAGTTGTGTGTGAAGTAGAGCTGTGCACGGGCTCGGGCCGGCCCAAAAGCCCAGACCTGGCCCGGCCCGCGGGCCGGGCTCGGGTCATTTGAGATTCTCTCACTCAGGCCGGGCCCGGGCCAGGCCTTCTACGTCTCGGACGGACCGGTCGGGCTCCCCGATCTCGAGTGCGTACTTTATGCGAAAGTATGTTTTTCGTCTCGCATGTAGGTAGAGCAGGAAGTGCAATGTATTTATTCGTCAAAAATGGAATCTACAGGGACGGGAGAAAACTCCAAACGCTAACAAAAGGCAAACAAAAGCTAGCGGAGGCTCGGAATGTGTTTTCGGTTCTACCAAGTACCGACGCTTTGGAGAAGCCGCCGCTTGCAGGCGCCTCCCAGTAAAAAGGCTGAGAAGGGAAGCGTTTGGGAAGCGAATATAAGTCTGTGTACGGCGCACGCGTGCTCGCCTTTGCCATACATACAAATTAGCCAAGCGGCGGCGTATAGGGCGCTTTTCCAATGGGCAGTGGTATTGCTTCAACACTGGTCGGGGACAGAAGTCGACAGGAAGCACACGTCGTCACTGCCCATACTGGAAAGGTCACTGTTTTCTTTCAGCAGCCCCTTAGAAACGGATGAACCTTTTCAACTCGCCGCTGTCGGCACCCAAAAAAGGCGACGATCGGGTGTTTTGTGGCATTCTCAGGACGAGGCTTCACAAAGCTCCGAAAACGCGCACCAGGAAGCGCTTGCCTTATCTCTTGTTCGTCTTCCCGGTCGGAGCAAGTAGCTAGTTGCACGGCCCGACCTGCCCTCGCGCAGGTCGGGCCGGGCCCGGGCCGGGTCCTCAACCCGGCCTAGGGCCGAGCCGAGCCGGGCCGGGCGAACTCAGGCTTCTTTAGCGTCGGGCCGGGGGCGGGCTCAGAATTGCGGCCCGTGCACAGCTATAGTGTGAAGGTCGCGAGCGTACATGCTTCAAACGACAGCAGCACGACGACGATCCCGTTGAAGACGATCGTATGGCGGCAGCGGCATGATTACTGCGCCGGCCATTCGACGCGTGGCAATTGTTGGTTTCTACATGGTAGTGCACGAGCGTAAATGAGAGAAACGCAGTTTGTGAGGTCATCATCGACTACGTGCTATACAATCGTACGTATCTATGACTATGGCATGTGGTGTATGTAAGACGACGATTACATGCGTACTCCGGCGAAGCAATGTTAAACCATGATTAACTTGGGTGATCATGAAGTCCGTACAAACTCGCACTATTTCTACGTAGCATGCTATGAGAAAAGTACTGAGGAAAGTGGGCCAGTCACTGAGATATTTCAGTCTGACACGGCGATTCCGAGCGCGAGCTGTAGCAAGGACATAAGACGACGACGTAAGTAGCACGGAGCACCACGACCGAGCATTTCAACGAGTTGCCTGGCTTACGAACGAGATAAGTGTGTCTGCGATGGTGGCTTAATGGCATAAAACACACAGCTGTATTCCGGTGTGAGCGCCGCATGTAGAAACATTACTGCATATGAAACCTTTCTCATTTCAACAGGTTCAGCTCAGGTTTGGCTGTCATCCGAGGTATGTTGTAATTCCTATGGCATTTCCGCTTGAGGGTGCTGATGTGCATTGAATTTCCCCGGCAATAAAGACAGGAAAAGTGATTGTCTGGCCGACCTGGAGTATTGCGCGCTACTAATCTCCTCTTGCCAAGAGTTTTTCGTTTTTCAGCTCTCTCGAGTAGGTGAGGTGCCCTTGCACATGCATCACTCTACAGCTGTAAATTCGGAAATACGGAAATTCTTTCAACCCGTTGTCTGGTTCATCATGGCATATTCGCGGCTGTTATCATCAGGTCATGTTGTCCATGTTCACGGCCGTCCCGGTTGAGTTATGTTACAGTTCTGCCTCTCTTAAAGCATGATGACCGGGTGCCAAGTAAATAGCGCTAAGAAAATCGTACCGCGAAAATTGTAGGGGGACGAAAGCTAGCAAAGCATATCCTGTATTGGGATGTACACTTTTGCGGCACCCCCCGGCATAGGGAGTCACCTCTGATTATAATCGCCTGAGTGATACTGTAACAGAGTTCGAGGCTGTAGACATACAATAACAACACGTTGCACGTTTGTTACGTATCGACAATATTCAGACTTGACTCGCCTCCTATTTCGATTGTGGGCAGAGCTGTGGCAACGCCTATAGGCCCGTCGCCTTTCGTTATTGTGGTTATATTGAAGATCAAAGCTTAGTGATGACGCGCTAAGAAGTTTCCCAGTTGGCAAAATTTGTTGACACCTCCCAAGTAAACGCGAAAACTTGACACTCGTTGTCAACATCACGTACACCGTGTACACTCCAGTGCTATGCCACATATGAGCATGACGCTGGACAATACTTGCAGTACTTGCTGGCAGTAGAGCGATCGCAGAATGATAGCCCCCTCAATAATTTTTTATTTATTTATTTGAATACCTTCAGGGCCTATAGGGCGTTACAGAAGGGAGTGGTAACAATAAATAGAGAATAAAAAAACGCAAATCAAATATTGCGTAAGCGCAATATGAAGAAACTGGGTTCCGTAACGATACAATGGAGGCGGGCAAGTGGTTCCAGTCATTACAAGTTTGAGGAATTAGTGTTGGTTAGTGTGACAACGAGAAAAAAAACACTTTATAACGATGCTCAATACGAGATGATATGAAAGAGGGTGACAAAGTAATTCTTCCTTAAGACGAGGGTTATGGTAGTAAATTGTCAGGAGTGACAAGCGTAAAGAAAGAAAGAAGACGAGGAAGAAGGAGGGGAGCGAGCGCGTGCACGCGGTCGCTCCCCTCCAAGATCGCGGCTCCATGGAGCCGCGATCTTGGAGAAGGGGCGCGCGCAGAGAAGGACGTGGTGGCCGGGCGCAGCGTTCCAGGAGAAGACGGCCGGAGATCGCCTCTCTGGGTCCTGCCCCAGTTCCTAGGCGACACATCGACGTCCCGCCCGAGTACCAGCCTCGGCGAGCAGAAGTCCGACGTCCCTGGAACTACCGCTGGCACGGCACTACCTGCCAGGACACGTCAGCGTTTACGCCGCTGAACGTAGACGCGCGGAGGCTGGCTACAGCCAGTCACCGTCCCGTCCAGCCCGTCCAGAGAACTAAGCTGGGCCGGCGCGCACCGGGAGCGCCAGCCGGCACGAGCCCCGCTCTGCCGGAGCGCGACAGCTCCTCAGCGACCGTTCCTTCGTCACGTCGGCCGGGGCATCGGTGACGCCCGACACCAGCGACGACTGAAGACGACCAGATCGCATCGACGGACCACAGACCGGAGGACGCCGACATCCACACCGAACAGAACCGGCAATGTAAGCGCCCCTAATATAGCGTATAGACGATCGCCGCACGGACGTTAGTATACGCGGAAGTGCGTGCGTAAAGCTTAGGAAGGGAGGACGCATTCTGCGTGCAATAAGTGTCAAAAGTTACCGTGTGTTCCTGTAGTTAAAAGTCCATATTGAATGAATGTTACGTGTGCGCTGCATCGTGCGTTCGTGTGTTCCTTCTGCCCGCTCAAGCTAGCGTACCAGGCGTTAACCTATGCGTGACATAAATCTTATGAAATGAGGAGAGGCGTGCTATTTTCCTGCGTAAGGAGAGAGACGGAAGCCGTAATGTTATTTTCATAGATGAAACACTGGCAAGACGGGGGTAATTGGGGAAAAATGAAGCTTGCGCTACAGCTTCAAAGTGACTAACAAGACTTTCAGTAAATTTATTCCACACAACTGATGCGTATTCTAGTTTGGAACGAACAAATGTTTTATAAAGGAGGAGAGAAGGAGGGGCCTCTGAAAATTTACGGTGCAGGTACCCAAGCATGCGGTTAGCATTACTGACAATATAAATAGTGTGTGGTTGCCAAGACAGGTTCGAATTAATGTGGACCGCTAAGTATATGTAAGTACTCACTTCTTCGAGAGGGGAACCATTTATGTTATACTTACAAGCGTTAGTGGATATTTTACGATAAATCTTCATTAGTTTGCACTTCGTCGCGTTGAGTTTCATTTTACGTCTGTTACACCAATCAGAAATATTATCAAGGTCAGTGTGTAGTAGTGATGTGTCATTATCAGAAGAAATCACGCGAATTGTTAATTGTCTGCAAAAAGCCTAATAGAGTTATTAAAATTACGTAAATTGTTTATGTAAATTAGAAAAATAAGGGGCCCAAGGACAGAACCTTGGGGCACTCCTGAAAGGACAGGACTGAGGAGAATCGTAGCCATTAGCAGCTAAAAATTGCTGTCAGTTCAACAAAAAGTTTTTTATCCAAGCAAGAATGTTAGGGTCAAGATTTAGTTTACCGAGCTTACAATAAATTATTTCATGGGAGGTAAGGTCTAAAGCTTTAGAGAAATCTAAAAAATCAATCAATATATAATCCGTAGTCGAGGTACTAATAGTTCATTAGTAAATAATATAAATTGCGTTTCACAGCAGAATGTCTTCCTGAAACCTTTCTGACGAGATGTGAAAAAAGAATTACCTTCAGCAAAGTTAATCAGGGGAGAATAATGTTCAAAGATATTACACCTTCAAAGATTTTTCAATGGACAATATTCACTGATATTGGCCTATAAATTAGTGCAGAATGAGTGTCACCAGATTTAAACAATGGTACCACTTTCCCCACTTTCCATTCACAAGGCAGCGCAACAGAATTTGAAGTCTGAGCGAAAAGTGCGTACAAAAAATTTGACGAGTAAGCAACCATACTTTTGAAATTTTTGGCGTTTACACCATCGACGCCGCATGATGAAGAAACCTTTAAATTGTTAATAGGCCAACGAGACAATCGTAATCAATTACTACGAAACTACTGTAGGAAAGTTCGCGTCACATAATTGTGGCAGGCACTCAGCACTCTCATCTAAAAATGTATTTGAAAACACTTCGTTGAATACGCAACAACACTGAGAACGAGAAACGGTAACGTCACTGTCATCAGTTATTGACAATACATTTTCGCGTGACCCCTTAAAACAATCCCGAACTTTTAGGGGTCGTCTTTCAACAAAGAAGGTAAAGCAGTGCCAAAGAAAGCGTGCGTAGCGTCCTTAATCGCATATTTATATTTGCGGGCCATCTCTTGATATGCGGTCCAGTCACCGTGACCATTCCTGCAATTTTTCGGAAAAAGCGTTTCTTTTTTTGATCCTGAAGCCACTTTTAACGACCCCTCACCATGTCTGACCATTTTGAGATGCAAAACGCAGGTCATACATTGCGCAATAACAATCGCGTCTGCAAAGTATTACATCGCTAGGCGCTGCGGAATGATCTGAAATTTCAAACCGAATGCCGTTTTTCCTTCTCCTCGTGGCCGCCGCGCTCCAAGCCAGACGGTTACGTAATCGTGCCCCTGCGCCTACGTAATCGTGTCCGCAGTGTGATGTCGCTCGTGGTAACACATGACTTCGAGAATTATTCAAGACATCTGTTCTTTGTGCGATCTGTTGCTTGAATTGACGAATTCAAGTTTAGATAAATAATAAAACACACAAACGCGATGTGCACGTGTTCTTTTTTCGGTTTACTTCGCACCGATGCAAGAGAAACGTACTTCCGCTTCGTTTGCTTGTTCCCACGGTCCTGCGGTCACGTGTGCAGGTACCAAAACTATGCCATTTTGTACCGCGTTGCAGCGCGTGATCATGCTCTGCGATCCGTTTGTTCTGCCTCAGTATTTGTGTAGCACTGACTTGTGTTTCCTTGTGCACAGCGCGCAAAATCTTGCGTTGCGCGGACTAGACAACCGCTCGCGCGCGATGCCTTCGGCGGATGTGCCTAGCGCCGAATAAAAGCTAGGAGCAAAAGAAAAAAAATATATATGAAGGCGTCTTATCGTATGTTACGTATGTGTCACGGCGATCCTCGATGTCCAGTATTGGGAACGCAGGGAAGGAATTTCGCTTGCGTAGGGTAGACGGGGGTGAGTGGAGGGAGCGTTTTGCTTGGCACTGGAGCCCGCCTGCTGAAATCATGGGTTCACGGCGCTGAAATATTTCTATCTCGGCTATTAATTAGCCGATTTAAACAATTTTAATGGCAGAACGCTCCCTAGTGTACACTTAATAACTTCCAGCGTATAACCAAAATTTTCTATGGAGCCTGGTGAGGCGCCCTTTAAGGACACATTAAACCAATATGACCTTCGCTTGCGATGGATCACCCGCAGAGGTACATATTTGCTTGTTAGAAAGTTGACTTTCTTTTTAGACATTGACCGGCCTTCCTCAACAGTACGCTCATAAAAGCTGGGCATGCAGCCTTCCAAGAAGGCTGCATGCCCAGCTTGAGAAATAATTGAAAAGGTAATAACACAGCGGTCCCTCAGTCCTGGTAAAAAAAAAAAACAAGTGAATGCACGCGATCAGGAGGTGTTAAAATAAGATCAAGTACGTTAGTGCTGGACGAAGTAGTTCTCTTTGGAATAGTGACTAATCGAGTGAAGTTGAAATCACAGCATAACTTCCCGAAGGCGGCACTTTCATTTGAGCACTCTTTAAGAACAGGAAAAGGACCGGACCGGACAATGTTAGGCAAATTAGTCACCTAAAATAAATATAGGTGAGTGAGGGAACCTAACGATAATAGCATTCAAAGGGTAATGTAAATCAGAAGAAAACTTATACCCACCGTTAGGTGGCCAATAGCAAATGCAAAAAGAATACACCGCAGTGGTTAATGCCCACGCATGCGCAAGTAATTTCTAAAGGTGATTCGGTGGGAACATGATAAGAGGCAATGTGATCGGAAACAGCTATCAGAACGCCTCCTCCTGATCTACAGCCACGATCAAAGCGGCAAAACCTGAACACATTTTTACACTCAAATATTTCGCTATCACACACTTTGGACGATAACCATTTCTCCGTAAGTACGACGGTCCTCAGTACTACACGTGTCAATTAGATCAGAAAGGTCATCATCAATGCTCGCGTACGCTTTTTTCTGAATCAGCCCGTGACTCGAATGCTTTGTCAGGAAAACCATGAAAAATGAGATTCTCGCGTCGACACTGCGAGCATTGGAAAAAAGAAAACGTCACTAGATTGACTATTCGGCCTAAACGAAGGCTACGACAAACGAGTGTTACTTGAAGCAGGTGTGAACACGTCATGGCTCTGCGCAACCGGTGAACCACTGTTCGAAGATATAATACACACGCTATCGGTTCACGCGGCATACACATAGCACTTGTTTTTCAGAAACAACGTATTTTGGCGAATTAAATACGGTGCTCCGGTGTTTGCAAATTCCAGCAGCTTTTTGCGGGAGGTGCGTGTAGCAAGACAGAAGTCCTCATTAACACTAATACCGGTTGGTTTTATTTCTTGCGTGCTGAAAAAGTGGCCTCTTTGAGGTTAGCGCTTAAAACATCACAATAATTGGGCGGCACTTATTTGGTACGTATTTACCCAACCTATGTGAACGAACAATTGCTTAGTCAGACAGTTGTATGTTTACAGGGTGGACGATAGGAGCTCGCGTACGCTTTTTTCTGAATTAGCCCGTGACTCGGACGGTTTGTCAGGAAGACCGTGAAAAATGAGATTCTCGAGTCGTGACCTGTCTTCAAAGTAATCTAACCGACTAGAAAGGGTTGATGTTTCAGTGACCATACTGTAGTGGCAAGGGCTCTGTAATGTTTGGAATTGACTCGCTCTTTCATTCGACTGCCGTTAGTCTGCCATTTATCTCATTCAATTCTTTCTGCACATTTATCTGAATTTCTTTAACTTAATTAATTTGTGGCGTGGACCTCAGCATAATTTTTGTCCATTCTTTTGGTTAGCGTTTTCGACGAAGACAGTACGTCCCTACTGGCTGTATTGAACGCCGGGCTTTGGGTGGCGCGGCGTTCAATTTGACGTCACTACCTAATATTAAAAGTTTAAGTATATGTACGCACTCACAGAGAAGAGAAGGAAAGCGTAGCAGTGGGTGGCAGAAAGGTGGGCGGACGAGATTCAGAAGTTATCAGGGACAACATGGACACAATGAGCACATGACCGGGGTAGTTGGAGAAGCATGGGAGAAGCCTTTGGCCTGCAGTGGGCGTAACCAGGCTGGTGATGATGATGACGCATTCACAGTCAATGCAAGAAAGCACACTTGGGCACAGAGTAAGCGGCAAAGTGACATCGCATGTGCGTTTGCAGTTCAAAGAAGGATGGGGACCAACCTACTTCAGAAGAACAAACAATTGGCACGTCCGCATGCTGGCCGCCTTTCCATGCCCACTTGCGAAGCACGTCGAGAGTTGCAGATTTAAAGTCTGGCGGAAGCTTGACGCTGCTTGCGATGGGTTCTCTGTATACTAGAACACGTCAGCAGGACTACCGACACAGGGGTTCAATGGAAATCATGCGTTACTCGCTATTTCTTGTCTTTGTCTCTAGCTGCCGTGCAGTGGCTATATATATATATACATATATATATACATATATATATAGCCACATATATATAGACACACACACACATATATATATATACATATATACATATACATATATATATATGTATATGTATATATACATATACATATACATATATATATGTATATGTATATATGTGTATATATATATATATATATATATATATATATATATATATATATATATATATACATATATATATATATATACACATATATATATATATATATACATATATACATATATATATATATATATATATATATATATATATATATATATATATATATATATATATATATATATATATATATGTGGCCAGTGGCGTATCCGGAAATTTTGTTCGAGGAAGCTTTAGCTCGGGTGCTCCTATTTAAATACATGTAGAAGGGGAATTCATTTTTCCCTGCATCCACTTCACCAAATTTGAGGAGGTTTGTTGCATTTAAAAGAAAACGTTTAATTCTAGTGACTACTTGTGTCGAATTTTTCATTTAGGTGGTCAATTATTTATTAAAAATTGGCCAAATCGAAAATTTCGAGAAAACGAAACTATCAAGTTTAAAACTCCGTGACTCAACAATGAAAAGTGATATCACGATTCTGTGAATTGCATCTAATAGTACATCTACAGCGGACAAAATGGATATGTTACACATGAATCTAAAAAAATTTAGTATTGTGGAAATACGGCTTGTGCAGAACCCTTGTACACAACGTAACCATGTCACGTAAGATACAAATTGACATAGCAGACTTGTCCGCTTTGACTGTTATAATAGATGCCGTTTACAGAACCACAATGTCTGTTCTTCATGCATAGCTATTAGTTTGTAAACTTCGTGCTTCTATTTTTTCAAACTTTCGAATTTTTCAAAATATTTTGAACAAAATTCAGGCCCTAAATCGAAGTTGTGTTTCCAACAGAACTAGGATTTAACTTTCTTTCTCAAATGCAACGAATTTCAACAAAAGCGATTAGCAGGATTATCTAAGAAAAGCGCTTCTGCGTTTTACAAGTATTTGAATAGACCGCGTCGGATTGGGCCCGAGCTAAAGCTTCCTCTTAAACAATTTGTCAAGGGGTCAAATTCATGAATAATAACCGCATTGTCATTGCCAAAGATGCTGCAAACGAATTCTTGAACGCTACGCACAGTCAAAACAATAAAATACATATTTTCATAAAAGAATATACTCGTATGTGCCAAAAATTTTGCCCATAATAACTGATATCAATGCTTCCATATTTTTGTCTATTTAAGTAAAGAAAATATCACACGAACTTTAGAACTATATCAGTTCGAAACAAGGAAAGCAGTCCATGCCACTGATATGAAAAATTAAAAGGCAATGAACTGAACAAGTTGAGGACAAATAGGTTAACGAAACTTTGTCATTTAAGAACCGTGCTCACATTCTTGTATATATGCAATGGCCAGTGAAAAATCTCAATGACGCTGTAATTTGTTTTAATTTATTACGCAGGAGCAGCTGTCACCGGTCGTGTATCGTGAGTAATTGCACCGAAATCATAGTCGCAACAGAGGGCACGTATAAAAAGCAGGAATTCTGCAAGATATACGAGGGCAAGTCAAATGAATGTGAGCCAACAACGGGGTACTTTATTTAAAAGTAGTCTTCATGAGAATCTATACATTGGTCCCATTGACTAACGAGTCGCGTGATTCCCGTCTTATAAAACTCATTGGGTTGCTGCTTCAAAAAGTCTGTATCTGGTTACCTTGAGCTCTTTTTTCGGTTGCCCCAAAATGTAGAAGTCGCAAGGTGACAGGTCTGAGCTGTATGGCGAATGCTGCAGCGTTTCCCACTTGAACTTTGCCAGTTTTGTATTAACCACATAAGCGACGTGGGGACAGGCATTGTCGTGGAACAAGATGACCCCATTCGTCAATTTTCCATGTTGTTCGTTCTTGATTGCGACACACTGCCGTTCTGGCGTTTCACAATATCGGAAACAATTGATATAGCCTCTCAAGATTTAGCAAATTCTATAAGTAATGGACCCTGATGACCGAAAAAAAAAGTCAACAACACCTTTCCGGCGGAAATGATGGCCTTTGCGTTCTTTGGGCGTGGTAAATTCGAATGTTTCCACTGTAAGCTTTGCCGTCGTGTTTCAGGCTCGTAGTAGTGGCACCAAGGTTCGTCCCCGATCACAAATGCAAACAAGAAGTCGTCATAATCATTGTGATACCCGATCAGATGAGTCAAGGCAGCGCGAAACTTCTCCGTCTTCTCGCGATGGATCAAAATCATGGGGATCCATTGCGCACCAAAGAGCCGATAACCGAGAAGCTCATGAATTATGGCGTGAACCGAACCGTGACTGATGTTCAGACGGTCTGACAGTTCATCGATGCTTATCCTCCGTTCTTGTTTCATCAGCTCATGAACCTTTGAAATTGTGTGGGGGGTGATTGCACGATGGTTTTGGCCCGGTCTTGGAATGTCTTTACAACGTCCTTTAAACCGTTTGCTCCAACGCTTCAAAGTGGTCAATGAAATGTCGCGTTCAACGTAAACGGCAGCCATACGGCGATTAATTTCTGTTTTGGAAACACCTTTAGCTGTCAAAAACTTCGCGACACCGAGCTGTTCAACTTTTGAAGTGTCCATTATGTGACGCAACCATATTCAACCCAGTGTATGAGAGCATTAAAGAACAGATATCTTCACACCTGCGTGTTACTTTTGTAAATGAGACATGCCGTTCTCCTACGCGCATGCCTTGCAGATAATGAACCGAACCATTATTGCGCGGTTAGGGTAGGCGCACTTTCATTTGACTCGCCCTCGTACATTAGAAATGCAGATACAATGGGATATACAAATGCGAAAATACGGCTTGATAAAGGACAAGAAAGTGTCACTGGAAACAAAGTTCACTCGCAACAAGATATTTAAGTATACGTATAAGTCTCCAATGAGTCTATGTATGTAAGAAAAAGTAACTGTATGTAATGCGTCAAACGAGGCAAATAAACGTGGCACAATCATAGATTCACAGAATCCTAGATTCCGCCCCCATTCCATCCAATCCCCCCGATGTATTGCGCGCGACGGAAGGTGGCGCGCTTGCTCCCCGCTTTTCTCCTTTGCGCACACAAGACTGAGCCACCATCGTCGGCTCAACCATTTCACCTCCACTCCTACGCTTTCACTCGCACATACAGCATGCAGCGCGTGGTCACGATTTTATCACCCTTGGACTTTATACGAAACATGAGGGCGACGGCGACGGCAGGAATGCGCCTGGAGTGCCCATAATATATATATATATATATATATATATATATATATATATATTGCCTTTCGCAATAATATAATAAACGTATCCGGAAACTGAAGCGCCCCGTCGCCCATTACTTTCCGCAAAAGAAGTATCAAAATCGAACTTTCACCATGCGACAATTCGCTGCGCCGCAACAATGTATTTTTTTTCTGTGGGGTGGAGGCACCTAAATGAAAAAAAGAACGCATAGGAAACTATGTTGGCCAGAATCGAATGCGTACATCGGGCACCTAATGGGGCTACGGAATTATTACCGAAGAAAACATGAGACGCTTGGCCCACTGAGAACCATACGCATACTGCTCAGTATCCTACACCGGCGAAACAAGTCTTTGCGGAAAGGTTCCGCTCAAGGAACGCGGTGCAATCCTTCGAGTCCCCACAGTGATGGCGGCAAGCGACCATTGTGTGTTTTTTTTTTTCTCGTCTGCTAGCCAGAAAGCTTCCAAAACTCTGTCAGGTGAAAATCCACTCGGCCAGAGCAAACCGAACGCCCACCGAAGTGCACCGCGCGGTTGTCGGGGCCATGCGAGAAAAACATATGCGCTCTGGCTCGCTCTGGCATCCCGCGGGTAGGGTAGCGAGAACAAAAAAAAAATTGAAGGGGCTCAATGTGTCCTCGGCGAATAAAAGTCAAAGTAGAAAAAATAAATAAGAACGTAGGTACTTTGGCTGGCTTTAGTGTCTTGACATGGATGTTCTGGCGTAGGTTAAAAAAAATGTTGATATTTTTTTATGTGACATGACGGCACAAATGAACCACCCCAGCGCATCGTCTCATTGGACCTCGCTGCGTGCTTTGTCAACTCGTCTGCTAGTGTGTTGATTTGTCTTGTCTCGTTGTATGTTCCGATGTAAGACTTTAGAAAAGTCAATGGACCTTTGGCGTCAAATGTTTAAAACAGCATTAAACCCACAAAGTTCCGCAATTGAAAATTTAAAGCACAACTTTGGAAATGTCAGTGCACGTTTCACATCAAGAGATTATTAGATTTATACCCATAAAGTTTCGCAATTGATATCCATGCGCTCCATAGATTCCGTGGCCTCAGTGAGATGCCGCGGCGAGTCCGCTCACAGTCAAACCGCCATTGAAACTTTGTGCTCGGATGGGACTGCTTGGCGTTATGTGACTGCCGGTTTGCCACGATTGTGTGCCGGATTGCCACGAAATCCAGCCCGAGTTCGCAATCTTTACGGTTAAATGTCTTTTCGAGCGTCAAAAAGACATTCTATACAAAATCCGGAGTGATTTCCCGCGCCGGGGGTCGCTTTGGTCAGCGGTGCATGGACACCACGAAAAAATTTCGGGGGGGGGGGGGCTGAAGCCCCATAGGCCCCCCCCCCCCCCTGGCTACGCCCCTGCTGCTGTGGTGTCTCTATTTGCAAGCACAAGTGAAGAACCAGCTCGTCTTTCCGAGCATTAGGATAAAACGGGTGCTGCACACAAGCTTTCGCTCAGAGGCTGAGGAAATGTTTGCTTGGAAGTGGATTTGGTCTTCTGCCGGAATTGAGCCTCGGCCGCTCGACGGAAGCACACGGCCGTGATGGAGCAGTGTGGTGCCTTCTGATCTATTACGTGCAAGTTTAGCGCTTTCGGGGTGATGAGAAAGTCAGTTGAGCCGAGATTTTTCTATCACCTGATTACATTACCTGATTACAGTTGAGCCGAGTGTCGATTTTAAAACCTCGGCTGATTTTCACGCCTTTAATGGCGTAGAGCCTTTCTCATAGAATCTAACCACGTCATCTACGTACCGAAATCCCTTGGTGGGAATGTGCAAATCTGGTGATATGCTGCTTAAATCTTGCTGCCAACGAACGGTCACTGACCGTATCGTCTGGAGCTAGGGCGCCCTGGCGCCAAGAGGGGTCGCTTTGACACTTCTTCAAAAGACAGCACCTGCATTTGTCAGGGTTACGACTGGACATGGCATAGGAAAATGAATTGAATTCTGAGGTTTTACGTGCCAAAACCATGATTTGATTGAGGCACACCGTAGTGGAGGACTCCGGATTAATTTTACCACCACCGGATCTTTACCCTTCCCCCAATGCACGGGACATGGGCGTTTTTGTATTTCGCCCTCATCGAAATGTAATCAGGTGATAGAAAAATGTGTGAAATATATATATATATATATATATATATATATATATATCTTTCATTGATTACGAGAAAGCGTATGATTCAGTCGAAACCTCAGCAGTCATGGAGGCATTGCGGAATCAGGGTGTAGACGAGCCGTATTTACATACGGCTCGTCTACACCTCAATACTACACACACGTACCTCTACAATACCTCTACACATACTGAAAGATATCTATAGCGGTTCCACAGCCACCGTAGTCCTCCATAAAGAAAGCAAAAAAATTCCAATAAAGAAAGGCGTCAGACAGGGAGATACCATCTCACCGATCTCACAGCGTGTGTGCAGGAGGTATTCCGAGACCTGGATTGGGAAGAATTGGGGATAAGAGTTAATGGAGAATATCTTAGTAACTTGCGATTCGCTGATGATATTGCCTCAAGGGACCAACTGCAATGCATGCCCACTGACCTGGAGAGGCAAAGCCGGAGGGTGGGTCTAAAAATTTATCTGCAGAAAACTAAAGTAATGTTTAACAGTCTCGGGAGAGAACAGCAGTTTATGACAGGTAGTGAGGCACTGGAAGTGGTAAGGACAGGTAGTGACTGCGGATCCGGATCATGAGAATGAAATAATCAGAAGAATAAGAATGGGCTGGGATGCGTTTGGCAGGCATTCTCAGATCATGAACAGCAGGTTACCATTATCCCTCAAGAGAATAGTTTATAACAGCTGTGTCTTACCAGTACTCACGTACGGGGCAGACATTTGGAGGCTTACGAAAAGGGTTCCACTTAAATTGAGGACGACGCAACGAGCTAACCACGTCATCTACGTACCGAAATCCCTTGGTGGGAATACCTAAGAAGGTGTAACGTTAAGGGATACGAAAAGAGCAGATAGGTTGAGGGAACAAACGCGAGTTAATGATATCTTAGTTGCTAGATATTATTCTGACCCTAAAAATGGCTGTGCTCCAGGAGCAGATGAAATTAAACCGAAACCTCTAAAGGCTGTAGGTGAAATAATCAGTTGTCCGCTCTCTCACATTTGCAACATTATTTTATCTACAGGCGTTTTTCCGCAGAAAATGAAACTGGCCAAAGTGACTGTTGTGCACAAGGGTGGCCCAGCGAACGAACTAACAAATTATAGGCCTATATCAGTACTACCAGTATTTGCAAAGGTAGCCGAACAGGTTATAAACAAAAGATTCGTCCGTTTTCTCACCGCGCAAAATATTATAGCCGATGAGCAATTTGGCTTTAGGAAAGATAGATCAGCCGAAACCGCACTCCTCGGGATAAAGGAAAAAATTCTAAACAACATTGAAGAAAAGGCACACACCCTGGGAATTTTCCTCGACTTCAGAAAGGCATTCGACTGTGTTCAGCACGATGTTCTAATAAGAAAGCTTCCACTTTACGGATTCCGTGGCGTGTCGTTGACTTTAATTGAGAGCTATTTAACGTCAAGAGAGCAATTTACTGTCATAAATGCTGCAGCCTCACACGTAAAAACAATAAAATATGGTGTGCCTCAGGGATCTATTCTCGGACCTGTACTCTTTATTTTATACCTGAATGATATTGTGAATATACCAGGCAGCGAAAACCTAGTGTTGTACGCTGATGACACTAATGTCTTTTTCTCAGGTATTGACCCCTACGCGCTCGAAAGAAAGGCTAACTATTGGTTGACCGGCTTGAGTACATGGTTAAAACTAAACAAGATGCAATTAAATGCTAGTAAGACCAAATACATTCTCTTCAGAGCAAAAGGTGTAAAAGCTCCTGACAACCTAAACTTAAACTTTGAAAACACTCAGCTGAAACAGTGCTCGCAAATTCGTTTTCTAGGTGTTCTGTTTCAAGAAAATCTCTCTTGGAATTCGCATGTTGATCAGCTTCGAAGTGATCTTTGTCGGGCGGTAGGCATTTTAAACAAATTGAGATATCTCCCGGCGTCCATAAAGCGGCAAATATACTATTCATTAATACATTCCCGTTTAAGCTACTGTTCCCTTGTATGGTTAACGACGACACAAACAAATCGAGATTCCCTCTTTGCAATTCAAAAGCGGGCGTTACGAGCTATTGGGAAAATACAGTTATTGCGCAGCTGCTGGCCCTTGTTTAGGTCTTATGGGATACTAGAAATAAGTAAACTGCACACATACAAATTATGTCTGGAAATATTACGCCAGTACAAACTAGACAAAATAACCTTCGAAACCACCTATCACACTAAACTTAGCACATACGAATTTAGGAAACAATGTATGGAAACACCTCGTGTACGCACTAATTACGGTTTTCAGAGGTTAGGATGGCAAATTCCTGACTTAATTAATCAATACCCTATTATTCTGGATACTGTACGCAGCACTCCCTCTATACGTAAATACAAAATGTTAATTAAAGCAATGCTCATAAATGAACCTTAAAGGTGAAAACTGAACGTATACCTATGTGTGTTTTGTAAATACTGCTATGGTCGAATTGTGCTTTGAAGTATGCTGTTTTGTTTTTCCGCCGAAAGCCTGTGTTTTTGTAAGGATGTCTTATGCATTGTGTAAAAAAATATTGAATGTGTGTTTCTATTATGTAATGCTCTTTCTTGATTTTTGTAGCCTGTGGTGCCGCCTGTCATCCGGGTGGCGTGGCCTCGTCAGGCAAAGTATGCCTTTTGCCACGTCACCCTGGACAACCTTTTCGTTGTCTTAAATAAATTCTGAATGAAAATGAATGAAATCAAGAAAAAGAAATGGGCATGGGCAGGACACGTAATGAGGAGGCATGATTCTGTACCTCTTTAAGAGGTACAGAATGGATTCCAAGGGAAGGGAAGCGTAGCAGAGGGCGGCAGAAAGTTACGTGGGCGGATGAGATTAAGAAGTTTGCAGAGACAACATGGCCACAATTACTACATGACCGGGGTAGTTGGAGAAGTATGGGAGAGGCCTTTGCCCTGTAGTGGGCGAAACCAGGCTGATGATGATGATGAAATCCGGCCTCCGCTGTTAGGATTGGCCTGCAGGGGTACTGCTCTGCAAAGCTATTTCAGCCCGCTGCACGTGCTTCGATCGACCCGCGGTGCTGGCGCCCTTCGGAGAAACAGCGAGGACGACAGCGCTAATCCACCATGCGCCTCGTTCGGAGAGTCGGTGACGACAGTAGGGCGGGCCACGTTTGGCACCCAACGCATTGTTGGTTGAGTTGCCGGGTCGTCATGGTCTCCCTGCAGCAAGAACAGCTTTCCCTAACAAAAGGGGGCTTTGCGGTACGGGGGCCCCACGATACGTCACAATCTGCTGACACTCGTAGCAGCTCTGGAATTTAGAGGCGCAAGACAATGGGCAACCGGCAGCCGCGCTGCGGGGGTCAGCTCGGGGAACCGACGCGCCTTTCAAGACTCAAGATAATGGACAACTGGTCGATGACTGGTCGAACGGTTCTCTCACCTAGGGAACTAGGGACCAATGGCGTGTTTGTAAGCAGCTGTTGTCGGCTGCTAGAGTGTGCTCGCCGTCGTGCTCTGTGCTCGTCAATGTACTCGTGAGCTGTGTGCTCGGATGTATACTTCATTTTGCATGCTCCATTTGGGAAGCCACGCTAGACTTAAAATGTAAAAACTTTAAATAAATCCTTCTCGCCTAAGTCCAGGTCCTCCCTACAGCTACGACCGCCAACTCTAATACCGCGGCCGGGATTTGAAACCATGACCTCGTGCTTAGCAACGCAACACTATGGCCACCGCGTTGGGTATAGATAAACGTAAGTTAGCGGAGAAACCCTTAGGATATTTGAGAAAATGATTCTACTGGGTAGTTTTACATGCAAAACCACGATCTGATAATGAGGCATGACGCAGAGGGGAATTCCGGAAATTTTGCACGGCACACGTTTTTTTTTTTGCAGTTTGCCCCCATCAAAATGCGGCCTCCGCGGTCGGTAAATCTCCTCGACCTCGTACTAAGTAGAATATGTGCAGGTACGTAGTGCGATAACTAGTCATATTAAGCCCAATGGTGCAGACGGAATTTCAATTTATTTACGTTTCGTAGCATTCGCGTTCAAGTGCACGCACTTCGACAGTATACAGTGAACGTGTACTTAGCACTTACCGCAGGTTATGCGCAAATCTAACGGGTGACATGAAAATGTGTAATGTTACTGAACCTGTATTACCATGGCCGTTGTTAATAAATATTTCATTGACGGGTACCCGCTAAGTAACTACCTCTTGCAGAAGCCACGCTGCAAGTGCGGGACTCTCGCATGCCTCACCTTGATAGAGTGGCCCATCTCACGGAAGTCGTGCCACTTACACGACCATTGCACGTAAAGGCGCACGTAAACGTGGAAGGTGAAACCAAATCGACCACTGCCGGGCATACGTTCCGTGCGCTTAGCCGAACGGCCGAATGCGAGCTGGTGCGGGGAGGAAGGCAAGCGTGCACTGACGAACCCTCTCTGCAACTGACTGTCAAGTGCGAAGCAGCCGAACGCCGCACTTGAAATTTATCAAGAGCGTGAGTTGGCAGCACGAGAGTGAGGCCCAAAATTGGCGTCGCTCGGTGCACCCTAGAAGCAGGCGCCCTACGGAGATAACAGCACTGCGGTGCGGCGCGACAGCCGCTCCTGCGCCCGGAGCCGTGCGCCACGTATTTTTGATTACTGTTTGGCTATGAATATTTTCATCAGTGCTTTGTTGTTGATGCGGTGTTTTTGTGTACACAATTCTGCACACAGCTGAATGGTATATTGCTGCACTCCAAATGGCCGTGAAAAACATCGTGAGAAATGTCCTGGGTAAAATGCAAAATGCAATAATGCACGGAAATAAGAAAATTGCTAAAATTGTACATTTTTAAATCTGCCTGGTCGAGGCAGTTTCAATTAAGTTTGCTTGGCATGTTGAATGACATCGTCACGAAAAACTTTTATAAGTGGAGGTGACGGTGCCTGATCATGATGATGATCACATGATGTGCTCAATAATGCAGAATAATGCAATAATGCATCAATTGTTGATGCAAAACAATTTCATGGTATAGGATGTTTCAGGGATGTTTTATAGAGGCAAAGAAGGAGAGGTTAGCCAAAACATGTCTCTAGATTGCTCAGTCTTCTCGTGGTGAGGGGAACAAAGCGAAAGGAAGAAGGCAGTGACAATGCTGTAGTAAAACTAGCTAGATACACGCTGTCTAAAATGCAGTATGTACATGTTGATGCACAAGTATGCATCCATTCGTACAAAATGTGTCATTGAAATAAGCTGCCAATTTCACACTTAAAATTATCACATGAAACGCCTAGATTAAAATGGGATAATAAAGTGATTACTAACCAACAAAATGCTTTGGTAGGTTTAAATTGTGAAACCTAACAAACTGGTACAGAATGTTGTGCTGGAATTGGTAGTGCAGTGAGAGAAGTTTTTAGCGAACTGAGAACTGAGTTAGTGAGAAGTAAATGCTTCAAATGGAAGAGCATCATGTGGGCACTAGCATATTTGACGATGAGGTTGGCTACTTGTGCAGAAGCATCCTCAACGCACAACAATGATCATCAGACAAAGCTAGTGCTACAAGGTACCTGTTCACATTGGGGTTGCTTTGCAGTTGTAGAATCCACGACTTTCTTCTGCGTGCATTTATAGCAAGTGACTGAAATGACAACCTCCCTAGTTTTTTCAAAAGAAGTTTCAAACACGGGACAGTCATAATGTTCCCAGAATAATGTTTCAGCATGACAATGTTACAAGCTCAAGTGGAAGCCACTTGAAGCGAGATCCGGAGATTGGTGATTGTAGTACCGTCGGAATGTTATTGTCAGCGAGGAATTATTGCACAACAACCTTGGCAGGTTATCATGATGCCACTTGTCTCGCTGCGTCCTTCGAACCGCATCGCACACCCTCTGCAAAACTTGCACGTAAAAATGACCAGTAGCAGACTGTCAAGGCGGTATGAACTCATGGTGCACCAAACCGCCATTGTCAAACAATGCAATGAACATCACTTCCACTTTGAATCCGGGAGACGCTGGTGTGGCACTTCTATGACTGCCGTTTCGTCCCAGGACCGTAGGGGAACGTCCAAGACACATCCTCAATGACGATCTGTTGGAACAATGTTGGGTCCTGCGAACTCGCCTCAAACAGCTCGCTAGCCATTGCCATGCGACATTTCATCTGATCCGTGTTCAGCTGCCTCAAAACAAACTGCAGTGATGCGTCTCATCCTCAACTTATTGCGTAAAATGTCGTGAATTGATCTGTGTGAAATACCCACTTCTTGCTTTAACTCCTCGATTGTCATTCTTAGATCACAGCGAATCAGTTGTTCCGCTTTGGCATTTTATCGTTTTGTCGACAGTCTTCCAGTGCACCCGTAGTCCTCTAACCTCTCCTAACCTTTCTTAGACCGTGCAAACCAGTCATAACTGCAGGTTTTTTTGTTAATTATCAACAGACACTTGATACAGGGCTAATAGCTTCTCTAAAGCTCAATTTCCCCGTTTGCACGTGAACTTGACCCTTAAAAGTTGTTCAAACTGCGAAATTGCACTAACTGCCGACCACTCACGTCCATGTCATACGAGCCAGTGACACCACCGCGCACGGAAACTTCCCCTGACCTGCTCTGCCCGCGCACAGACATACCCTGCCCTTTACCCAAGCGTCTACATCTTGTTTTATCGGTCGTTCAGTGTCGGTGAATTTTTTACTATTCCTGGTATGTTCAAACTGTACTGAGGTTCCTCATGCTGCATCCCCTCTTAAGAAAAAGAAACACCCCAAAGCCATAAATACTACCAACACAAACAAGCCTTTCCTTCTTATCACTACATTCACTAGCTCCCTTTTCAGTAAGTAAATGCGTCATAATTCACTTTGTCAAGGATATGAGTAAGTTTGCTAGCAAATAAGTTCATTCAGTACTGTAAAGCATGAAGAGCTATGAATTTGTTATATGGCAATACAGTTCAATATCGACATGTTTGCACAGCACGAAAGACGAGGACTGAAGGAAGAACACAACACAGGCGCTGACTTCAACTGATCTTTATTTGCAAAATCGCCAGAACATGAGCAAAAGTAATGCAAAACCACTTTTGCATTATTCGCACATGAACCCCTATTGCATCACAGCCAGATACTTCATTTCCTGCGATAGTAGGCCAATGCAGCAATATCTTTTTATCCTCGACAGCGTCCGGGAGAATCCGAGGTGCCCAGCTGTCGGATCGTCATGCAAGACGTGCAGTCGGTGCAGTACTTCTGGACGCAGCGTTGAGGGAACAGTCCAGTCCAGTTCTTTGTGAGTAGCCTTTCGCTTTTGACAGCGACCGGCTAGCATAAGCTATCACCCGTTAAAGTCCGTCTTTTCACCCGACTGGGATGGCACCGAGGCCTGGGCCTGGGCCTGGCGTCCGTGTGCATTTCTGTAACGGCGTACTCTTCGAAGTGCGCAAGTGCCGACAGCGACTGCATGCGTCGTTCGAGTTCTTGCGTCGGCTTGCGGCGTTTCCCATTTGAACTCGACGTCACATTTGGTTAGATGTGTCAGCGGCTCAGCGATGCGTGAAAAGTCCTTGACAAAGCGAATGTAGGCACGCAGATAAAGGAATATACGTACTGCTTTCTTGTCGATAGGGGTCTGGAACATTGCGATGGCAGCTGTCTTCTGCGGGTCAGGTGGACTCCAGATTTGCTGTTGACGCCGCCTAGGAACAGACGCTTATCGTAAGCTAAGCGGCACTTTTCCGGCTTCAGAGTGAGCCCTGATGGCCTCTAGTACTGTCGCAAGCCACCTAAGGTATATATTTCACAACGATACGACGAGCGTCTGTCTGTCTGACATGGTGTCAGAAGTGGCTATGTAGCTGACTACGATGTAGCGCTGCAACAACACACGCCAACAAGCGAACGAGCGCCTGCTTCCACAGGGGCAAATCCTCCCTGTGAAAATCGTCAAACAACGCTTCAGCATGGAAGCCTCCTAGGCCCTTCGACATCCAGAACGCTGCGGACTGCCCCGCCGAGTTCGACGACTACAGATTCGCTTCCGGACTACATGAGAAACCAGACGAAGTACAAGTAAGGACTCTTCTCTATACAATGGGCAGAAAGTCACGGGAGATTCTTCGGTCGCTAAACGTCAAAGACGAAGAAATGCCTGTATTTCTTCGTCTTTGAATCGTGAAGCGAAAATTTAAAGGCTATTTCTTCCATACCAAGAACACAGTCTACGAGAGTGTCTACGCCGCCAACAACTGGGAGAAACAGTAGACCAGTTTGCAACCGAGCTTAAAAGACAGATGCATGCGAGTTCCAAGAAATGAAGGAGCAGGCGCTCCTTCCTTTCTTTTTCTTTTTTTCACTGGGAGGATTTGCCCCTGTGGAAGCAGGCGCTCGTTCGCTTGTTGGCGTGTGTTGTTGCAGCGCTACATCGTAGTCAGCTACATAGCCACTTCTGACACCATGTCAGACAGACAGACGCTCGTCGTATCGTTGTGAAATATATACCTTAGGTGGCTTGCGACAGTACTAGAGGCCATCAGGGCTCACTCTGAAGCCGGAAAAGTGCCGCTTAGCTTACGATAAGCGTCTGTTCCTAGGCGGCGTCAACAGCAATAAGGGACCGAGGGATCTCTCGGATCCTAATCTCGGTGCTTTGGTAAAAGCGCGTACAAGCGAAACAGTGAAGAGACAGCAAGCCGAGCTAAAGGGGCATGAGGGCGCTATCCCAGAAGCTTGCGTCGCCGCAGTAAAGCCCGAGAAAACCCCTGGAAAGAAAGGAAAGTTTACACGCGTTCTCGATAAGCAAGCCAGCTTACCGAGAAAAGTTCCGCAGTTCCTGCGCCTGACCATTTCATCCGAGAAGCAGTTGTCCAGCGAAACAAGAAAGATGCGGGTTTTGCCGAAAGTTGGGCCACTTCGAAAAGGCATGCCGAAAAAAGAGGCAAGCAAATGGGAATCTTGACGACATTGCCAAACCTGATAAATTTCTTGGCACGGTCGAGCAATCGGCGAACACACCATCTGAACCACGGTACTGATAATCGACCATGAGCTCCACATGAAACGGAAGATACGGAAGCCGAAGCCACAGTCGTCGGGGAAATTTTTCCTTTGATTCCGCGTTCTCTGGCCAATGCAGATTATCTTAAAGGACTGAACAATGCACTTCGTACGATCGGAAAGTTTGGCGCTGGAAAGACAACTGTTCGAAGCAGACCATTTACGTCATGCACAACTTGCGCACACCCTTCTGGGGACTACCAGGATTCCTAGGGCTTTGATAAAAGCCCTAGGAATCGTTCCCTTCCTAGATGACTTAGAAACTGCTAACGATATTCCAAGGCACGGGTTCCATGTCTGGAGAGCATCCCATACGTCTCGTTCCGAATGCAACACCATACGCCTAGCTGGATTTCTATTCCCATGAAGGAAAAAATCAAGCAAGAGCTGGATAGGCTAGAACGAGAAAGAATGGTACAAAAGGTTGAAGAAGCGACAGAATGGTGCGCTCCTATTGTACCCGTAATGAAGCCGTCTGGAGTAGTTAGGATATGCGTCGAATTAACTGACCTGAACCAATTTGTCAGCGTCATCTCTCTTTACCAAGGGTAGAGAAAGTTATGGGAAGCTTCCAGGAAGCGAAGGTCTTTTCTAAACAGGATGCTAATTCTGTATTCTGTATTCTACGCGATATGGGCGCGTCGTACGAGCGCCGAAAAGACTTGACTGTTTGTAGAATGCTTTCCTTTCTTGGCACACAGTGCTTGTAAAACGGGGAAGATAAACGGGGCGTCAGCCACACAGTGCGTGTCTGTGGCACACGCACTGTACGTGCCTGTGCCACAGACACGCGCTGAGATAAGCGCTGTGCTTTCATTTCCAGTTCTCACACAAGTCATGTGACCATTCTGGCTGTATATATTTTACGACGGTACATTAAAAGGCATGACAGACGCTTCGTCATGAGACGACAAGCGTCTGTCTGTCTGACGCCGAGCACAGTCTGAATGGAATGATCTTGAACTCGTAGAGGCCGTTTGGCGTGATTTATTTATATTTATTTATTTATTTATTTATTTAGTCATACTGTTAACCCTCACTTGAGGGTCATTACAGGGAGGGTCAGTAATTGCATTGTACATAGAACATAGAACAAACATTGGAGATCATTTGTAGGAGAACATTTGTAGAAAAAAAAACACACATGCAAGAAATAACATACTGTGCTATACAGTGTGAGCGAAATACTTATCAAGGCCAACCTTAAAATCACTCATAGCATTTTTTTGTACCACATCATTCGGTAATTCATTCCACATTTTAATAGCGTCAGGAAAGAAAGAAAAGCGGAATAAGTCTGTTCGAGCATGAATTGGTTGCACGAATGTACTGCGTGGTAACCTTTTGTGAAAGAGCGTCAGATAATCATCCTTGTTTATTTTCACATCTTCGTGTAGTATTTGAAAAAGCAATTTCAATCGCCTTCTTGATTCCAGTGGTTCCAAGTTACATATTTTTACCATTTCAGTTACCGAGTCACGTCGTCGATATTTAAAGCAGATAAAGCGAACTGACATTCTTAGAATTCGTTCTAGTTTCTTTTAAAACCTTTTGATGGGGGCTCCACGCAGCACCCATCATTTGAAGCTACATACAACCAGTATATTATCAGCAATATATGTGAACGAGATCACTTCCTTTCTTTTTGTTATGTGTGTGTAAGTGGTTTTCTTTCCTATTTCTATACTTTCTATACTTTTGACACCATGAGCTTAAGTTTTGAAGGCACTGGTTGAGTTTAAATTGATCTTCCCTGCATGTTACCGGACAATAAATTAGGCAGCAAAAAAGCAATTAGGCTGCGAAAAGCTTAATTTTTACAGGTGATTGGACAACCGCTGAGATATCATCAATGTATGCGGGCGTGCCGCATCATCAACCCTGCGGCACGCCCGAATACACCTCACGATTTCCTGAAATGGTATCTTCCACTCTGACTGCTTGTTGGCGATCAGTTAAATACGCTCATATCCATTCGAGAACATCCGCACTAATGCCCCGTTCACACTGAGACATTCGGCGTCTGGAGCGGCGCCCAGTTCGGCGGAACCCAGTTCGGCGGCGGCGAGATCCGCCGGAATAGCCCCTTCCGCGCCGATCGCTCCCGTACCGATTTTTGCGGCAGCTGCCGCCGGATTGCCTCGCCGCCGCGCGGCGCTGACCAATCGGGGAGCGCGAAACAGAACTTCCAAAGATGGCGGCCGAGTCTCACGTCATGCCGCAGTCGTCGCAGTCATCAAAGTCCGCCGCGACATCCACATCCAAAATGCTGATCGAACTGGTGCGCAACCACCCAGTCCTCTACGATAAGCGCCACTTGAAGCACAAAGACAACGTGCAGAAGGACGACTTGTGGCACAACATCGGTCGCGAGATTGGTGGGCGAACCCACCAACGCCGCTGCCGCCGTCTCTTCGGCGAATGCTTCTGCGCGTCATGCATCGCCAGAAAGGTGCTTGCCAACAGGCCGAGCAGTACTGCCTCTTCTTGCTCGGGGTTCATCATTGTCTTTCCAAGCAATGGTGGAGACGCGCAACTAAACACACGAACTCGACGCGAGCGGAGACAACTGCTGCGCAATTTCGAGCCGCGCGAACATCCGGGACATCCCGCGCTTGATTGGAGGTTAGCATTTTATGGGGCAGATGGCGCTGTATGTCTTTCCGGCGGCGCGGTGCGCATGCAGTGTGAACTACGCGATTTTCGGCGGCAGGAGAATTCCATTCGCTGTAGACGCCGGATTCCTCAGTGTGAACGTACCATAAGATTGCGAAGCTTGAAGAGCAGTTTACGATGTGAAACTTTGTAAACTTATATGCTTTGATTTTGCCTTCGCAAAATCTATGCACATAACGTCGACTTGTACACAGGCATCTATAGCAACACAGAAATCATTAATCATTTCGATCAACTGCGTTACAGTTGAAAGGCCACTGCGGAATCCATGCTGAAACGGACATAATAAGTCATTTTGTTTCAGAAATTGTCTGATGTATTTTGCCACTATATGCTCAAATATTTTACAACACACCGATGTGAGAGACACAGGCCTATAATTGTTCAACAATTGCCGCCCTTGAAAATTGGGACCACAATTGCTCTACGCCAATCCTGAGGTAGCGAGTGGCATTTTAAAGACTTCTGAAACTAGGTAATACGACAACCACTCCGCGAATCGTCGCAGAAATTCATTCGGTATACCGTCAGGCCCACATGACTTTTTCGAGTCCAGAAGGAGCAGCTGATCATTATATGATATCGTCATATATCGATTGAGCCTGTCAGCGATATCAGGCTTTTCCGTAATATGTCTCGGTTAATTAATTAATAATAATTAACCGAGAATATTAATATTATTAATATTAATAATAATACTAATATCTTATTATTATTATTATTATTATTATTATTATTATTATTATTATTATTATTATTATTTATTTATTTATTTATTTATTTATTTATTTATTAATATTAATATTAATAATATTATTAATTAATTAATATTATCTCCTTGAAGTGGCAATGTAGGAGCCGATTTATATTCTTCGTTGTCATCCTGGTCCGTACAGAACACTGACACTGATATCGATTGAACCTGTCAGCGATAACAGGCTTTTCCGTAATATGTCTCGGTTAATTAATATTAACAATCCTTCGCGTAATCATTGCTGATGCAATGATTACGCGAAGGAATCATTGCTGATGCAATGACCAGTGATTATAAAAATTCATAATCACTGGTCTTGAACTATTTGGTTTTTTCCTTACCCAGCCGGTGAATTTCACTATGACGCCCAATTTTACTACGAACAGATTTTACTTTTAACAACGGCTCCCCTCAAGTCTGATTCGGTTTCACCAGAAGTTTCAGGTAGGCCGAAAACGATAAGGTAAGTTGTCAATTAATTTCTGTTCTTGTTGCCAAACAATAGTTTCCAGGCTAGTAATACGCTCACCTCAATAACCTTAAGATAGCCGGTCAATTTGTCAGTTTTAGTATTTAAATAGGATACCTCCTTCTTTATAGCATCTATCTTAGATTCAAATGTAGCCTGATTTTGCAAGATTTCCTCCAACATCTCAGCTGTCTTTGGACCGGGGTCTTCCTCAACGTCACCTGACATCAAAAGCATCAGCACTGCAGACCAACAATCAATGACACTAGCAATACAGTTGTGAGGGCACGGCAATACCAACAAAAATCGCTTGTCACTTCGGTAACATGCAGCATTGGAGTGGAAACGAACCTGCATAGCCAGCTTAGGCATGTTTTCTGCAGGCCATGTGCCGTGCCCTCTGAAGGCTTCCTGGATGTGCTGCTCCTCTTGTAGTCGAACCAGAGGTGACGTCACCGCTGATGACAGCCGATCCTCCCACACATTGCTTGCAGTATCCAGATAAGTTCCGTTGATAGGTAGCCAGTTTGTGTCGCTCGTAGTCGTCGCTTCCATAATCCAGGACAAAAAAGTAATACCAGCTTAGGCATGTTTTCTGCAGGCCATGTGCCGTGCCCTCTGATGGAGGCGGTCTTCTCTCTCACATCCATCAACGAGTATTTAGTGTTTCAGAGCGTCGTGTTGAGCACCAATAAACCTGAATTCGTCAAGGTCTATTCAAGTGCTACCTGGAATAAGTGATCATAATGCTGTGCTTTGTGAAATGAAAGTCATCAGGACACCCAGCCTTAGCAATTTTCAGATTCTGCAGCAGAGACACACACGACAGTATACTGTCGTCTATACTGTCGTGTGTGTTCCTGCCTTCTGTTATCGTCTTTTTGCGCTGCCCCTTCAACCAGTACCAACTCGCCCAAATGTCGATCCTTCGACGCAAGGTGAGGACGGATCCTTTTTCTTCAAGAGGAGATGCCCACGGGCTTTTCTACGGCTGGATGATGTCGTTGCGCAGCATTTCGTCGACTTGTCCTATAGCTTCACGTTCTCGCTTCGAAACTCGGCGAGTTTCGAAGCGAGAACACGTGAGTGACGTGTTCGTGAACGTCACTAATGTCGTTCACGAACCATAGCACAATAGCAAGAACTATAGCGGCCCCAACATGGAGCCTTGCGGAACACCGGACGCAACTTGCACCTTCTGAGACTGAGTACCATTCACCACCACAAACTGCTGACGTAAACGTTCTTTTACCCATGATATCACTTGAGGCTGAATTGTATCAAATGCCTTTTTGAAATCCAAGAACACACAGTCCACGCTAAGACGCCTGTCCATGTGCTCCTGCCAAGTCGTGCACAAATTCAGTCAACTGCGTTGTACACGATAGGCCCCTTCGAAAACCATGCTGACGAGGATTAAACGATGAATGTGCGTCAATATGTGCATACTAGTACACAAATCCAGAATTCCTTCGGGTTATCCTTTAATTTCTACTCTATTGAAATTCCAAATGAATGCTTTGCAGGTACCACTGCAACTTTCATTTTTTCGTTAGTTTCATGCACCTTCAACCAATGATCACGTGTCGGCTTTCCTTTATAACTGTAAGCTAGTTGCCGTTTGCGTGTTAGACTGCGTAACTCCCGAGTAAACCAAGGGAGTTACGCAGTCTAACACGCAAAACGAAAAGAAGTCTTTTGCTTTTTCTTTTCGTTAATGTCCATGCCGGAACAAAGCGCTGCCTCAGTTCCTTAAATGACGATAATTGACGCAGAGACGCTGTCGGCGCTGTCCTGTGTGTTCCTGCCTTCTGTTATCGTCTTTTTGCGCTGCCCCTTCAAGATGTTCAACCAGTGCCATAATTCATAGTCCATAGTCGGTACCGTCCGGTACTCGTTCAACACTTTACTTATCTCGCTTACATTTGCTTTTTCGTAGTTATATACTCGTTTGTTGGATGTTCCAATGCTTCACCTTTCATTTCACAAAGCACAGCATTATGATCGCTTATTCCAGGTAGCATTTGAATAGACCTTGACGAATTCAGGTTTATTGGTGCTCAACTTCTTACCGTGCGTGTCTTGTTTGGCAAGTCATCAGGACACCCAGCCTTAGCAATTTTGAGATTCTGCAGCAGAGACTCTATACCATTATTGCTAATAACAACATCGTCCATTACACCATATTTAAGATATTGTTCCCACGTGTCGGTTCCGAAACCGTTTGACGTAACGCAAAAAATTCAACAAAGTTAATCAGTTTTTGACTGCGCCGACCCGAAAAAGAGTGAAAGTGTGGTTGATGACTCCAATCAATATTAGGCAGATTGACATCTCATCCAACTACCATGAAGTCTGTTTCAACTGAGTCAACTGTCACTGCCAACTGCATAAGCACACCGACGGATGAATCAGGTGGGTGGTAGAATAATAAGAAAGTTAAAACTTTCTTATTATTAAGCGTCAGTCTATACAATACAGCCTCACATTCATCGGTGCCATCTAAGAAATTCTAAAATCCACAAGGATAAGTACACCTCCGCCACGCAAGTCTCTCTCCTTTCTATAACATTTAATTCGATCTGAGAATACTTCACCGTCAGTATTGGCCGAACTCAGCAGCTATGCTTGTCGATTCGTCGTCGGGAGCCGCAGACGATTTACACATCACTTACGCATTTCGTTAGCAAATTACAACGCCTCCTCTGGTTCACCACTTGGCCTACCTTCGCCATAACCATCAATGCACATCCCAGACCGAAAGGGCGAACTCGTAACTTCGACGACCTGCGACCACACCTGATTCGATTGCTGCTTTTAGTTTTTCGGATATGGGCTCGCAGAACATATGCACAGATGCGTGTAAAGCATGCGGACAGCCCTTGGATTCAGCGAGAGCAAGGGGAAAGTAAATATGTCCGCAATAGAGATTACTAGAGGCGATTGGAAGATTGGTGGAAGTAGGGAAACGACAAACAATGGAGGCTACAAAAACAAGGATCCTAATAGAGGCTAAGAAATTTTGGTTACTGGAATTCTTTGTGTTTTTCCCCTTCATTTGTTTTCTTAAGATAGGTAGGACAGGCACATACCCAGGACGTTCTTTCGCGGGGGTCCTCCATCATCATCATCATCATCATCATCATCATCATCATCATCATCATCATCATCATCATCATCGCGATCATCATCATCACGATCACCATTATCATCATCATTATCATCATTGCCATGATCACCATTATCATTATCATTATCATCACGATCACCATTATCATAATCATTATCACCACTATCATCATCATTATCATCATTATCATCATCATTATCACCATTATCATCATCACGATCACCACTATCATCATCACGATCACCACCATCATCATCATTATCAGCATTATCATCATCATTATCACCATTATCATTATCACGATCACCATTATCATCATCACGATCACCATTATCATCATATTTATAACCACTATTATCATCATCACGATCACCACTATCATCATCATTATCACCATCATCATCATCATTATCATCATCACGATCACCATTATCATCATCATTATCACCATTATCATCATCATTATCGACATTATCATCATCATTATCACCATTATCATCATCATTACCACCATTATCATCACGATCACCACTATCATCATCATTATCACCATTATCATCATCATTATCGACATTATCATCATCATTACCACCATTATCATCATCACGATCACCACTATCATCATTATCGCCATTATCATCACCATTACCACCATTATCATCATCACGATCACCACTATCATCATCATCACCATTATCATCATCATTATCGACAGTATCATCATCATTATCACCATTATCATCATCACGATCACCATTATCATCATCATTATCACCATTATCATCATCATTACCGACATTATCATCATCATTATCACCATTATCATCATCACGATCACCACTATCATCAGCATTATCACCATTATCATCATCATTATTATCATCATCACGATCACCATTATCATCGTCATAAGCACCGCTATCATCATCATTTACAAAATTATCATCATCACGATCACCACTATCATCATCATTATCACCATTATCATCATCACGACCACCATTATCATCATCACGATCACCACTATCATCATCACGATCACCACTATCATCATCATTATCAGCATTATCATCATCATTATCACCATGATCATCATCACGATCACCATTATCATCATCATTATCACCATTATCATCATCATTATCACCATTATCATCATCATTATCGAATTATCATCATCATTACCACCATTATCATCATCACGATCACCACTATCATCATTATCGCCATTATCATCATCATTACCACCATTATCATCATCATTACCACCATTATCATCATCACGATCACCAATATCATCATCATGATCACCATTATTATTATCATCATCATCATCACGCTCATCACCATCACCATCACGATTACAATTATCATCGTCATCATCACTATCTCCATCATCATCATCACCATCATCACGATCATAATTATCACCATCATCACTATTACCATTATCATCATCATTATCACCATTATCATCATCATTATGACCATTATCATCCTCACGATCACCATCATCACGATCACCATTATCATCATCATTATCATCATTAGGTGATGATACTGATGCTATCATCATCATTATCATCACTATCATCATCACGATCACCATTATCATCGTCATTATCACCATTATCATCGTCATTATCACCTTTATCATCATCATTATCACCACCATAATCATCATTATCACCATTATCACTATTATCATCATTGCGATCACCACTATCATCATCATCACCATTATCATCATGATCACCATTATCATCATCATCATCACGCTCATCATCATCACCATCACGATTACAATTATCATCATCATTATCATCATCATCATCACGATCATCATTATCATCATCATTATCACCATTATCATCATCATTATGACCATTTTCATCATCATCACGACCATTATTATTATTATTATTATTATTATTATTAGTATTATTATTATTATTATTATTATTATTATTATTATTATTATTATTATTATTATTGTCATCATTATTATCATCATCATTGTCATCATCATTATCTTCATCAATATTATCTTCATTATCGTCATCACAATCATCATCATCACAATGATCATAATCATCCTGTTTTATGTCCACTACAGAACTCGAATTTCCTAATTTCATCGCACCATATCTAGTTTTCTGCCGTCTTCTACTGTGCTTCCCTTCTCTTAGTACCCATTCTGTAACCCTAATGGTCCAACGGTTATCTAACCGGCGCATTACATGACCTGCCCAGCTACATTTTTTCCTCTTGATGTCAGTTGGAATATCGTCTATACCCGTTCGCTCTCTGATCCAAACCGCTCTCTTTCTCTCTCTTAACGTTATGCCTAGCAATCTTCATTCGATCGCTCTTTGCGCGGTCCTTAACTTGCTCTCAAGTCTCTGCCCCATATAATTTTCAGTGCATTGCCAGTGCTGCCCCATATGTCAGCACTGGCAAAATGCACTGAGTGCAATCCTTACTTTTCAATAATAATGGTAAGCTTCCAGTCAGGAGCTGGCAATGTCTGCCGTATGCGATCCAACCTATCTTTATTTTTCTGTGAATTTCCTTCTCATGATCAGGGTTCACTGTGATTAATTGACAGAAAACTAGATATGTTTTCTGTCATTAAGAGCGATGAAATTAGGAAATTCGAGTTCTGATCCAAACCGCTCTCTTTCTCTCTCTTAACATTATGCCTAGCAATCTTCATTCGATCGCTCTTTGCGCGGTCCTTAATAACTTGCTCTCAAGTCTCTGCCCCATATGTCAGCACTGGCAAAATGCACTGAGTGCAATCCTTACTTTTCAATAATAATGGTAAGCTTCCAGTCAGGAGCTGGCAATGTCTGCCGTATGCGATCCAACTTATCTTTATTTTTCTGTGAATTTCCTTGTGAATCAGGGTTCACTGTGATTAATTGTCCTAGGTAAACGAACTCCTTCACAGTCTCTAGTGGCCGACTGGAGATCCTGATGTCTTGTTCCTTTGCCCGACTATTTATCATTATCTTTGCATTCTGCATATTGATATTCAACCCCACTCTTGGAGATCTTAACTTTCTCAGTTAAGATCTCCAATCATTTGTTGTAACTCGTCTGCATTGTTGTTGAATAGAACAATGTCATCGGCAAACCGAAGGTTGCTGAGATATTTGCCGTAGATCTTTACTCCTAAGCCTTCCCAGTTCATAGCTTGAATACTTCTTCCAAGCACGCAGTTGAGAAATTGTGTCTCCCTGTCTGACCCCTTTCTCTATAGGTATCTCCCTGCTTTTCTTGAGTAGAATTAAGGTAGCTGTAGAACCTCTGTAGATATTCTTACGCGAAGGACGAGTCAGTAAGACGAGAAACTATTTACAGATTATATTTACAACAACGGTTGCAGCGCTGACCGGTTTGATTCACAGCGCGAGCCCAGTTCGTTCTTCCTCCTCTTTTCTGGAGTGATGGCGTCCACGCGCCTCGTTCAAACAAATACCACACATGTGTAGCAATATTTTGCAAGCTATTTACCTACTCTGTACTCCTTTATTACTCTATGACTGCTGGTATCTCTACTGAATCAAATGCCTTTTCGTAAACTATATAAGCCACGTAGAGAGGCTTATTGTACTCTGCGGATTTCGCGATAACCTGAGTTATGACATGTAAGGTACTGAGTGCAATCCTTACTTTTCAATAATAATGGTAAGCTTCCAGTCAGGAGCTGGCAATGTCTGCCGTATGCGATCCAACCTATCTTTATTTTTCTGTGAATTTCCTTGTGAATCAGGGTTCACTGTGATTAATTGTCCTAAAGCCAGCCTGTTCCCTTGGTTGACAAAATCCAGTGTTGCCCTTATTCTATTGGAAATTATTTTGGTAAATATTTCATATAATACTGGGAGCAAGCTATTAGTCCTATAATTTTTCACTTCTTTAACGTCTCCTTTTTTGTGGATTAGTATAATGTCTGCATTCTTCCAGTTTTCTGGGACCCTTGCACTCGATAGACACTTCGTATAAAGAGCCGCCAGTTTTCCAAGCATTATCTTGGAATCTTGGCATTATCTGGCATTATCCAGCATCTTTGAATAAATGGACTGTTATTCCACCTTCTCCTCCCGCTCTTCATCGTTTCATTTCTTGCAGGGCCCTTCTGACCTCATCGCTAGTTATAGGAGAGTTTCTGTATCCTGTTCATTACTGTTTCTAAGTGAGGTATCGTGACTCCTCTTAGTACTGTACAGGTCAGCTTAGATATTTTCCGCTGCTTTTACTATATCTTCAAGATTGCTGATGATATTATCTTTTAGTGTATACATCATGGTTTGTCCCAAGCCAGGTTTCTTTTCAGGCTGCGTTCATTTCTTACGGCTTCTTCAGTCATGTTATAGTTTCGAATATCAGTTATTTTCGCCTTGTTGATCAGTTTTGACAGCTCCGCGAATTGCGTAACGCTGTGCGGCCGCCAGTCCCACACAACCGCGTAGAGCGCAGGACTCTGCGATTCTAGATGTACTGCACTCACCGCGAAAGGTTAGATAAACACCCACATAAGCACAGCAGAGAATTGGCTATGTGAGGCGGTTCGACCGATAACTGTAGAAGCGTCATTCAAAGCAAGTAATTGTTCTCTACTTCCGGCAGCGTTTTCTCTACTTCCTTTTTAAGTAAAAAGATGTTGATCCATAAATATTCTCATAAACGGTTTTTTTTATTATTCGACTTTCGTTGCAGTTTGGTTGTTGCTTTGGCTCTCTCCCTTAGTAGATCGCTTAATTTCTCAACTCCTTGCGATTTTTGTTTCGAGTTGCCAATTTTGCACGAAAAGTGCTATACAATTAGGGGAAAACAGACGAGGTAACGGGCGACAGTCATCTTGCTTATGGGTTTAAGGGTTATTGCAGAGTTTCATGATGGACGCGCTTTCACATTATTTTATTTCCCACCTTATCTAACCTATATCACGTGTATATGGTTGCGGGCATCTGCCAGCCTAGCCGCGAGCCGTAATTCAAGGAAATAATGA